>NC_140584.1:683323173-683558173 GCF_964204655.1 Triturus cristatus
GGGTTTACCACGAGCCACATAAACAGTCTTTTCCCTGAACATGCACCAGTCCATGTTCTCCTTCCAGACAGACACGGTGGGGGGCCGCTGCGAACCCCAAAGCTGCGCTATGTCCCTCTTTGCTATCATGTTCCCCAGGGCCGCCCACCGAGTCTGGGCCGCGTTATAGTCATTGGGCTCCCACACATTCAGCACACAATGACGCACCTCCGGCAACAGCGTGACCCCGGTGACTCGCCTCATAACCTCATGCACCTGACGCCAGTATTCCACCACCTCGCGGCACTCCCACCGGATGTGGAGAAAGGTGGCACTGTGCCCACAGCCACGCTTGCAGAGCCCGTCCTCAGAAAACCCCATCGAGACCAAACGGGGGCCCGTCACGTAAACGCGATGGAGGATCTTAAGTTGGACCAAACGGAGACGGGCCGGGATGGCCACCTCCTTAGGAGATGACAGCGCGGACTGCCAGTCCTCGTCGTCCAACTCAACCCCATCCCCCGTCCATGCCTCCCGTAGACGCACCAAGAGGTCAGCCCGATTATTTATCAATTTTTTATAGATCAAGGAGATAGTACTATCGGGAACGTGACCGTCGAGTATGCGGTCCTCGAGGGGCGAAGAAACAGGGACCGTGGACCCTTCCCCAAAAACCGAGAGCAGGGCATGCCGAACCTGGGCGTAGCGAAAAAACTCCCTCTCACTAAGCTCATACTCGCTCCGGAGCGCCGCGAAGGTCTTGACCGCGCCTTTAACCCACAGATCCCCCACTCTGCTAATACCGATCGTGTCCCAGTGCTCAAAGCCTTTCGTCGTCCAAAGGCTCCCCAGGCGGTCTGAGGCAAACAAGGGAGTAGCACACGTTAAACGCTCACTCCAGCCCATCGCTACATTCGCCGCCTTCCACACCCTTACCGCAATCTTGGTAGGGCCCGTGAGGGTACCACCGGCAGATCGGGAGTAAAGCGCTCTCTCTTATAATTACCGCCGGGAAGCAGGAATTTATCCATCTCATACGCCGGGTTCAGACCAGGAGCATACGTGGCATGGTTAATTGCCGACAGTTGGGAGGCCCAATAGTACCGTCTAATGTCTGGAAGCGCGATGCCCCCGTCGTACCAGGGGAGAGTAAGCTTTGCCAGAGCGATACGCGCCCGCCCGTCCCAGACCAGTCTCCTCTGCAGGCTCTCCACCTACCGAAAGTAGGCCACCGGAATGACATCAAATGAGTTCTGTAGTGCGTAAAGAAATCTGGGAAGGGACATCATTTTAAACAGGGCCGCGCGACCAAGCGGAGACAGGGGCAACCTACACCAACGCGCCGTATCCACCCTCAAACGTCGGAGTGGAGACAGGAGGTTCTGCTCATAGCGGACCGCCGGGTCCAACGAAACATACACCCCCAGGTACTTAAAGCCGGATGAGGACGTTTGGATAGGAAGTAGAGGCGGCAAGACGGGAGGGCCACCGGAGAGAGGGTACACGCAAGATTTGGACCAGTTAATTATCAAACCAGAGTTTTTCCCAAAGGAGGTGAGGACATCAAAGAGAACATTAAGTGACTGTCGCGGCGAGGTGAGGTACAGAAGAATATCATCCGCGTACAGCGAGACCCGATGCTCGAAACCCGGGGCCCACCGGATCCCTCTGATAGAGGGCTCCCAGCGGAGCCAGGCGGCGAGCGGTTCCAAGGCCAGAGCAAAAAGCAGAGGGGACAACGGGCACCCCTGCCTAGTGCCCCTCCCGAGAGCAAAAGGCCGGGAAGACCGCCCATTGACAACCACCTGAGCCATTGGTCCGGCATAAAGAAGCTTCACCCAGCTAAGAAATCCCTCCCCAAAGCCAAACTTCTCCAAGACCGCCCAGAGGAATGGCCACTCGATGGTATCAAAGGCCATGGTGGCGTCCAATGAAACCAATACGGCTGGTTCAGAAAAGTATTTCGCCCTAGCTAGGACGCCGCAGATTAAGAGCGGTATTACGGTGGGGGATGAAGCCGCATTGATCCGGATGAATCAGATCACAGATAACGCTCAGCAAGCGGTTGGCGAGGACTTTAGCCAGGATTTTGGGTTCTGCGTTTAAGAGGGAGATAGGCCTATATGAAGCACAGCGGTCACGTGGTTTACTGAATCACGACTATAGTCGCCAGACGCTGGTCGGCGGGAAGGGAACCCCTCTCGTTCGACTCCTGAAACATACGACGGAGGAAGGGCGCGATTTTATCCGGGCGTAGTTTGTATAGTTCGATCGGCAGGCCATTAGGGCCCATAGCTTTGCCCGAGCGAAGGGAGCCAATCGCGGTAGCAATCTCATCGACGGCCAAGGGGGCATCCAACCGCTCACGGTCCTCGACGGATAAGCCGGGCAGGACAATATCCCGTAGTAGAAGACGAGAGTCGTCTTCATCTCTGTCAGACACCGGGGAATACACCGTCCGGAGGTGGTCAGCAAAGCACTCCACAATCTCGCCAGGCTCAGTCACACACACTCCATCCGCAACCCTGAGCTCTGGGACCACACGATTCACTCTCTCCTTCCTATCCAGCCAAGCAATCAATTTACCAGCCTTGTCTCCAGCATCATACAACCTACCCTGCTGCTCCCTATACATGGTCCGGGCAGCGTCAGTAACAAGGGACTTATACTCGAACTGTTTCAGGCTGAGGGCATGTAGCCCATCCGGAGAGACACCCGTCTCCAAGGCCGCCTCCAACCCCAAGATGTCGGTCTCCAGCTTCTCCACCTCCTCCGTCTTAACCTTCTTAGCCGCCACAATCTGGGATAGGGCCTGCCCACGGAGTACTGCCTTAAAAGCTTCCCACAGGGACACTGCGGACATCACCGACCCATCATTCTCAAGGAAGTATTGGTCAATCGACTTGACCAGACTATAACGGATCGTGGGGTTCCGCAGGTACCAAGGGTTAATAGGAGCGATCCGCCCAGCAGACCGCGTCCCAGTGTCAAAAAGCAACCACAGTGGGGAATGATCAGAAATACCCCGGGCCAGGTGCTTAACCTCTCGAATCCGGGCAGTCTGGGCCGCGGGCATAAGAAAGTAATCCAATCTGGAGAGACTCCCATGCGCCCCAGAATGAAAAGTGTACTGACACTGTGTAGGATGCATTAACCTCCAGCAATCGACCAGACCGAAGGTCTCCATGAATCCGCCAAGCCACGCCTGCGCAGCAGGGAGGGCCCTGGGCGGGTGGCGATCCAGGTCGCCCGAGACCACCGAATTGAAATCCCCACCCATAAGCAGAAGACTGTCAGGAAGCTCAAGCAGCATTCGACCCAAGTCTGAAAAGGTGGAGTTCTGGAGGCCCGGGGGAACATAGACAGAGACCAGGGAAAGGGACTGCCCCTCCCACCGCCCAGTCAAAGCCACATAGCGCCCTCTGTCGTCCGGGACTACCCTGGTGATCTCCAGCGGAAGTGAAGAGCGCAGGAGAATGCCAACCCCTCTAGAGCCAGTGGTGAAACCAGAATGGGCAACGAGTCGGTACCCCCCCCTGTTCATGGCATGACAAACGTTACCCAACAGATGCGTCTCCTGTAAAAACACCACATCAGGAGACATACGTCGCAGATACTGCAGCACAACACCCCGTTTGATACGGTCCCCCAATCCATTGACGTTCCATGACATCAACCTCAACCCGTCCCCCCCCCATCCCCTCCAATCGATCAAGGGTCCCCCAGCAGATAGCGCAACGCCCAAGACTAGAACAGAACAAAAACCTCGCATTAAAAACAAAACACACAAATCAAAGCCCCCCAAGCCCCCCCAACTACCAACTCCCCCCACCCTGCACCCCTGCGACCCAAAAAACCACCCCAACTTGCAGTGTGCCTGTCGCCCCATAAACCCCATTCTACGGAAAGACCCCGGAGGAGGAGAGGGACCCGTCCCCAGCCGCCCCCCACATAGATCATAATGAAACAAAATGCAAAAGAGAAGTTGAACCCAGCCGAACAGTACAAAATGGCAAAATCAAGGACCAAAGTCACTCCGAGGGAGACCCGCCACCCTCGGTACCAGTAGAGGGCCCAGGCCGGTCCCCGCGGCCCGGCAGCGAGTCAAGCCAGTCACTCACAGTCGCGGGAGAGTCAAAAAAGATTGTCCGATCTTCGTGCTCCACTCTGAGCCTAGCAGGAAAAAGCATGGAGTACTTGAGACCCAGGTCGCGGAGGCGACGCTTTACCCCCTGGAAGCCCATCCTTTGCTTCTGGACAAGTTGGGTGAAGTCCGGGAAAAAGTTAATAGACGTATTCTCATGGCGGACCGGGCCATGGGCCCGCGAGGCCTGCAAAATCACATCTCGGTCTCTGTAGTAGAAAAGTTTGGCAACAATGGGCCTCGGGGGGGCCCCCGGCCGCGGCCGACCGCCCGGAACTCGATGGGCCCGCTCCACGGCAAAGAACTTACTCAGGCCGGCGGGGGCAAGATGCTTGAGGATGAGCTCTTCCACCAAGAGATCCACCGGGTGGTTGTCGGAGGACTCCGGGACGCCTACGACTCGGATGTTATTGCGGCGGGCCCGTCCCTCAAAGTCCTCCAGCCGCCGGGCCATCAGATCGTTGGCCGACTTGAGGTCGCCGAGAGTGGCCCGCTGGTCCGACACATCCGTAACCAGGGTGGACGTCCGCACATCAAGCGATTGAACCCTCTCGTTGGTCTTGGAGAGATCCGCCCGAATCAGCGCGACATCAATAGCCACCGTGTCGATTTTACGGGCCAAGGCCTCGTATTGCGTAGCAATAGTCTCCTTGATGCCGTTAATGGCGCCCATGATGTCCTGCAGGGACGGATCCGAGGGCATGGACGAGCCACCACCAACTTCGTCCGAGGGGGCTCCAGCCGCTCCAGGGGACCCTCTTCCTTGAGTATAGCGATCCATGTTGTTCGTCTGGACCGGACCCCCGCGGAGGGATGTCTTAGTCTTACGCCCCTCGGGGCCACCCATGAGAACCACGCTCACCAACGGGGACCACCGGCCCAGCGTCAAGGGGGTGCCGGCCACTCAGTCAGAAGCCGCACCAGATACCGTGATGCGGCCGGGCGAGGAAACCAAAATCAACGGACACACTGGTGGCAAGCGGAGACAAGGGCATCCAGCGGAGATAAACACCCAGCCGCTCCAATCAGTTACGATCTCCAGCCCCTCAGGGATCCAAAAGTGAAACCGAAAGTAATGGAGCGGCCACTGGCACAGATCCGCTGCCGCTGTTGTTCAATTACACCCCGGCTCCACAGGCCACCCTCGCATCGGGCACAGCCATCGATTGGGCCTCGAAAGTTCCAACCACCGTAGATCAGGATTCCCAGGTCCGATTCGGTTTCTGAAAGAAGGTCAACGTTCAGCCAGAATTCGCCTTCCCGATTCCGTCAGCCAAGTCAGGATAATTTCAGGATAAATTCCGAGGAGCAGCGAGGGTCCGGGGAGCCCTGTGCTCACGCGACCATCTTGGATGCGCGCTAGGCTCCTCCCCCATAACGTAAGTTTTTAACACAAACAGTGACTGTACAGTGGCATGAATGATGTGAGTGTGTCAGGTTAATTGCAAGGAAGGAAAATTGTCAGCGTATAAACTTCCGTTTGGATATAAATTATTGAAGTTTTAAAAGACGAATGCTTCTCCAGTGGACCTTATTTTGACAACGCAGCACACCAGAGTCTTTTAGATTCCCTCATGAATGCCTGAGCCGGTGTGCAATTATTGGGCACAGGACAGCGACGCTTCCCCTGGCGGAGATAATCTGCCTTGAATCATATGGGCCCTTTCGAGGGAAAAGAAGTTCAGGACCCTGGTGGTAAGGAGGACCATGCGCATCAGCGAGTCCTCCGGCTCCAAGAAAAGTTGAGTGTTTGGGCCTTTGGAGCCCACCAGGAAATCCAAGAAATGGATGCTACTGGGGCGCGAGTGCCCCTCCCTCCGAATCCTCGGCCTTGGCCTGCAGCGTCTGCACCTTGGCCTGTCAAGTCATTATCTGTTCTTGCATGGTCCTCAGCGACGACCTGAGCCATGTGAGAGAGGACTGTGTAAGTTTGGCATGGTCAGCCCTCAACAATCCGGTCTACGCTTGAATCGTCCCCAGCTGTGTCTCCTATGTAGTCTTGAACTCCTGGATAGTCTGCAGGATTTTATCAAACATCCCTATATGTTTCTCCAGTGTACTTCTTTCCAGTTGGCAAATTGGGTCTGCCTGCGTCGGGGTGGCCACCAGCATGTCCATGATGGATTTCTGGGGCAAGTATTTCGAACACTTGGGGGTGGAACCATGCCTTCGCCGTCACCAGCCACGGAATCTCAGCTGATGCACAACCCGCAGCTCAGCTCTCCATTCACATGAGTAGCAGGCATGAGTGTACGTGCTGGTGCTGAATCGTGCTGGCCCTGAGGGCATGGTGGGAGGAGGGGTTTGGGGAGGTGGGAGATTTTAGTAAATCAAGGCAGGAATGAGGGATATCTATCGCCCGACACACATTGGTTTTCCTCAAGGTTAAGAAGTTTTCGTGTGAATTTTGGCCGATGGACAAATAGAAATGCATTCAGAGAAAGATGTGTGTCCAAGCTTCTGCGGGCATCTTGAGACAAACTGGGCCGCAGAGCGCTGGAAAAGGTGCACCCCATTGAGCTACTCCATACACGGGCAATCACTTAAGAGGAAGGCAGCTTCAGTGCATAGATTTCAAAGCACGATGCAATATATTTTGTTGTTTAAGTGGTCCCTTTTCCTTAGCAAGCAGGCCCGTTTTTTCATCCTTTCTTTTGCAAAGTAATGCCTCTTGTTGCCATTGGTAATTGTGTTTTAAGGCAGCTACAGACAATGATTGTAATTTAGCAGAGGGCCAGACACATGAGGAGGCTGCATGCAAGAAAACAGAGTCAAGAACCCTCTACTATTTACAGAAAGAATAGTGGTCCTCCTCCAGTGTGGAGCAAAGTAGTGCCACTAGTATACAACACACTTCCAGCGTTCTCTGATAAGATGCTGGGGGCTGAGGTGTTAGTTTAACTCCCTGTGCCTCCCTTCCTTTGTGCTCCTCTTAACAGTTTTCCTCGGGCCGCATTCCATTAGCTCTTTGTTTTCTCTTTGGGGGTGCTGAAGGTCGGTTTTGGGGGGCCCACACGGACACTTGTCACTCCAAAAAAGACAGCTCTTGGGGATTACAGCTCTGTTGCAACAGTGGATCAAACACTGCGAGGTATAAAGAATAGCAGTACAGTGGCGATTTCTTAGCAGTCTGTGTTTATACTGAATAAGCAGCTACCTATGTTTTATGACATCTCTATATTAATGTAATAACTGCACTTTCACAATTGCTTTATTAACCTTCCTGCTTTCTCAAATTTGCTTGGAAATGCACAATTTTTCCACTCTTTTTTCAAAATGTTCTCGTGGGGAGAACCCCCCCGAACCCTCCTTATGTTGATCGGGCTCGCTCATTACGCTCGCTCGCTACGGTGCAATATGCCAATCATTTTACGGCACACCACTTTCAAATGTCACCGTCCGCCACTGATTTTCCCCCCTTATTTGTACACACTTTAACTGTAATTATAAGAAAAAAGCTTTTAGAAATGTTGGAGCTGTATTAAAGATCCTTGACTGATAAAGTAAAGAAAGACAGAAAAGCCATGCTAAAAATAAATACAGATGATTCATTCATGCCAATGGACCGGATTCAGGCGAGAGACTCCCGATTTTTAAAGCTAAAAATGGCTTTATTTTGGCCGTCTCCCACCTGAAATGCGAAAAACATAATCTTTGCCTCAAATTACAACACACCAGATATTGATGCAGCCCACTGATACTACAATAGCATAGCTTCCTTTTTCGTGGGGAAGGTGCAGACAATCTATCGAGGATTTATACCATCTGTCTTCGGGGATGCTCTTAGTGATATGAAGGTCCCGGTGTCCGAAACTCTGTCCATCCTGCCGGCTATGTCTAACGAGGTATTTGACACTCTGAGCCTTAAAATTAAATCTGGCTCCCCCTTAGACACATTGAAGCCGGAGTTCCTTATTCGTCTCCCGCCTCTCTGTCGTGAACCCATTTTGGACGTGATTAATCTTTCCCTCAGTGAGGGCGTGGTCCCGCCATCCTGGAAGCAAGCTGTGGTCAGCCCTATTCTGAAGAAATCCAACTCTGACCCCTTGCTCCCGGAGAATTACCGGCCCATCTCCCTCCTGCCTTGGACCGCCAAGGTCACTGAGGCACACGTGAATTCCATCTTGTCTGCCCACCTCTCTCGTAATAACATTCTTGACGAGAGTCAAAATGGTTTTCGCGCCCAACACAGCACTGAAACTGCTTTGCTCTTCATGACCGAGCATTTGCGGTCAGTGCTGGATGCGGGGCAGACTGCGGCACTCCTATTGTTAGACCTGAGCGCCGCGTTTGACACGGTGTCTCATGACATTCTGATGCGGCGCTTGGAGGAAGTGGGTATTGGGGGGAAGGCTCTTCAGTGGTTCCGCTCCTTCCTCTCGGACCGGTCTTTCAAAGTAGCCATTCCACCTGGCCAGTCCTCTTTCCATTCTTTGGAACTGGGAGTCCCTCAGGGTTCTGCTTTAAGCCCCACATTGTTCAACTTGTATGTGAAACCGTTGGCCGCTGTCGTCAGGCAATGTGGCCTTACCATGACATCGTATGCCGACGACATGCAGCTGGCGGTGACACTCAGTGGGGACCCTGAGGTGACTGCGCCCAGGTTCCGTGCAGGACTTATAGCTGTGGCTAGCTGGATGCGTAGCAACTGCCTACAGCTTAATGCTAAGAAAACCGAGGTCCTGGTTGTGGGGAAGCAGGCGGAACTTTGGGGAGACCGGTGGTGGCCTTCTGAACTCGGGGTGTCCCCCATTCCAGCGGCCGAAGTTAAAAATCTGGGGGTGTGGCTGGATTCCAATCTTTCTTATACCAGCCATACAAAGAAGACAGCAGCTACCTGTTTTGGTATTCTGCGAGGGCTGAGGTCAGTCCTCAAATTCTTTGACCCCCCCACTCGGCAACTGGTGGTTCAGGCCTCTATTCTTTCCCGGCTGGACTACGGGAGTGCCTTGCTTCTTGGAGTCAACCAGGCTGAGGCTACTAGGCTTCAGAGGGTGCAGAACGCTGCTTCACGGGCCATTGTTGGCCTTCCGAGACGAAGCTCTGTCTCTGCTGTTCTGACCTCCCTTCACTGGCTTCCGGTCAGACAGAGAATCAAATTTAAGGCTCTCTGTCTGACATTTAAGATCCTGAAGCTTTCCTCTCCCCCTGCTTTGGCGGGCCTTATTTCTCCTTACGTCCCCACGCGGTCTCTCAGGTCTGAATCTTACCATCTGGCGACTAAGCCTAGGTTCAGGCTGAGTAGGATGGGAGGACGCTCTTTTCGTGTTCTGGCGGCTGATCTATGGAATTCCCTTCCTTTACATATTCGCGCCCTAAACAGCCTGACTCTTTTTAGACGCGCCATTAAAACACATCTGTTTGCCCCTGCTATCTGATTTCTCTTTTCTTGGCCTTGACCTGTTGTGTTGTGTACCTGATCAGGCGCCAGGACGCCCCTTCGCTGGGGCAGCTGTGCGCCTAATAAAAGTGAATAACATAACATAACATAACATACTGACATGGAATCCAATTCATCCATACTTGACAATAGCTCTCATTACATGTATATTCTGCCACAAGGTCGAATGCCAACAGAATCGAACACCAAATGAGGAAGTGCTGCTTTACACAATTACAAGTGTCAACTTCAGGTTGTGTCCCCCGTGCTGGTTGTTTAACAGTGTTTGGCACACAGTAGACAGCCCAGAAGGCGCTCTCTTTGAGCCCTGAAGAACTGCTGTAAATCAGTCGACCTGGAAACGGACCTTCATATCATTTCCAAAGGGCCTGAAGCCCAAGAAGGGGGGCGGTCAATCTGAGAGACTACCGAGGGTCAGAGGGGAGCTGCTAAGGCAGGCGAGCCTGCTGCTCCAGGTGCTTTTAAAACACCCTGTGCAAGCAAATGTTCCCTCTGCTCCTACTTGGAGGGCAGGTGAATATTTTCCGATCTATCTGGTCAGAGTACCCGAGCGATGGAAATCCACCAGGGATGGAAGGACTGCTGAGGCGGGCGCTGCAGGGATTTCCAAAACATCCTGCCATCTTCAGTGGCAGTGGGAGCTACCTCTCTGGCCATGCGTGAAGGAGGGGCTACTCTGGCAGCAGCGGGTTAGGCCTGTGGCGATTTCTATGCACGTTTCATGGGTGACCAGAGTGCACAGGAAATGTTACCTACATCATTAAGAACGCAGTGGATGGGACATATTATTAAAGCTGGTTCCCCGCCTGAGCTCGGCTGAGGATATCATTAAGAAAGACAATCCCAGAAAGGCCAGAAAGGGCTAAGGAGGCCTGGATCTAATACGCCAGCAACGCCTTTCTGGCTTCATAGCCCTTTGCCAAAGGCTTTCCAGCTAGTATTAAGCAGCTCAGTCTGCAGCCCCCAATAAGTCTGTGAGCAGCACACAACTTCGCGCTGCCTGCCTGTGCCACGTGATTTTGTGTTATTATAATAATTAGCAGCCAGTGCTCGGGCAGCTGCGCTTAATAGGCACGGGCACTAACATGCGTGACTAAGCATTTCAGTATGGTTATGCGACCCACCACCCTGAAATGCGTTAATCTAACACCTGATGTGTGGTACTTGGCAGAGCTGCATGTATGTTATCAGAAGAAAGATCAGTGACAAGCAGAGCACGTCGAAAAGACAACATGGCATGGCACAAAGACGCTGCATGCAGCATATCTGCAGGTGACTTTGCAAGAATTAAATGGGGGCAGAAGAATGAGTTAAGGTATAAAAAAATTCTCTAAACCATCCAAGTGATGAAAACCAATAAGAGGAGTGTGATCACTCAAGATGGCAAATGTTGGAGTATGAAGAGGATGTCTAAGCGCACTGTTGATCAGAGTGGAAAAATGTCTGTGGAATGCAGAAGTGGTACGGAACATGATTTTATGGATGAATCTAGTGAAGCTGGCAGTGGGTTCTTCTTTGAGCAGAATTTGAGTGTAAATGAAAAGAGCTCGAAACAGCGAGTTAAGATAACTGATGAGCCCATGACAGAAAAAGGCTCTGTAGACTATGATAGCCCGGTAGCAAATGGGGAGGACACAAAAGCCAACCGAGAAAGAATTGCTCCTAAGTCTAGAATTCTAGGAAAATATTGTTTGATAATTCTTCTTCTTTTAATCTTTATTTCGATCAATAAGATCATAAAAGATATGCATAACAGTAAAATTATTAAAAGCCATGGAACATGAATTGTAGTGCATTACATTGGCAATTTGTCTATTAAAATCAAGTAAAAGTACAATTCAATTAAAAATCATCAGTACAATAAATTGTAAAACTTTAAGGCAGAACTGCGACCTAGTTCATATAACGGGTACGAATGTGCCACATTGCTGTTAAAAATGTGGCTACCGCAAACACAGTTGAAGATGATACATCGGTTTTTAGTACTCTATAAGCTGTGTAACATTGTCTGAACCCTAGGTTTTTAAGCAAGGGAACAAGCCAATATTTTCTGGGTTTACTATAAGCAGTACAAAAGAATATCACGTGCATTTCGCTTTCCAGGCGATCTGGACATACAGGGCATTGCTCGGTGGACGAGGGCTGAGACCAAGTACTGGTGAATGACCTGAGGGGGAGAGTGCCAAATCTCCACTGTAAGAATAGTTTTCTGGTCATAACAGGGCTGATTCGGTCCAGCACAAGTTCCAGGTGATATGAATCTTTAAATTGAATAAAAGAATTGGTTAAGGAACCCAACTTTGTGAATCCTAATAGGGAAGTTAGTTTAAAATCATAATATTCTTTTGATAAGACTTTGCGCGGTACATTTCTGCAAGAATTTACAGGATCTAACCATAATTCCGGCCTTCCTAAGCTCTCGCACATTCGTTTGATATATTTTAGCCAGGGGATGTTTGCTATCTTTGGTAAGAGTAAAATCTCCTGTAACTCTATCCTGTAGCTCAAGAGCTCCGGTGTGCTCCAAATTCGACGCCAGAAATTTAGTGGCTTTAGACCCAGTTCTTCTTCGATTGATCTGTGACCAAGGTCTAGTCTCAGATGGAGAAGCGGGGTAGTTGGAGGTAGAGCCACCAGCTGTCTGATGAATTTGTTTTCGGTGGTGTTGAGGTTTTGGGCCGGTAAATGTCCCCACATTCCCCCCCATAGGTAACTGCACCCCTGGCCTGCATGCTGTAAATTTGAAGAAGTGGGCCAATGGGTTTGTAGGTCGACCTGTTTGGTAACCTGCAAATACCACCCGTTAGCTGTACCAGTTTAATATTGGCCTTAGTCCGATGTGTATCCCAGGTCATATTTTGGTTGATAGTCACCCCTAGGTACTCAAATGTAAAAACCCTCTCTAGTCTCAGTGTGCCTATGGTGGGGTTGGGACGTGTCAATGGCGGGGGATTAAGAATCATATATTTTGTTTTCGAAGCATTGATCTCCAGCCCCCGCTCTGCACAGAATAACGAGAAACCATCCAGAACGCGTTGTATTCCCATTGGGGATTTTGACAGCAGCAGGGTGTCGGCCGCAAACATGATGGCAGGCACCCTGCTGCCGCCGAGCTTTGGAGCATCAATGTCCCCCATTTTAGCCAAGTAGGCGATTACCCCGATGACAAAGAGGCAGAAGAGGGTAGGTGCAAGCACACAACCCTGCCTCACCCCCCTGTCAACGGGGAATCTTTCTGAAAGGGTCCCATTCCTGCCACACCTAACCCTTGCAAAGTTATTTTGATGTAACCTTATCAGGATATTCAAAATGTCTGCAGGAATACCCAGGTCCGCCAACACTGACCATAATCTGGCTCTTGATACCAGATCGAAGGCGGCACGCAAGTCTACAAAGACCGTGTATAAGCTTCCGCCCTCGATTATTGCAGTTTTCCAGAACAAGAGGTTCAAACGGAAGATCTGGTCCGTTGTTGAAACTCTCCTCCTGAATCCCGCCTGGAAGGGGCTCAGAATGGAGGATTCTTCCATCCAAGTTTGGAGGCGGTCTAATATCAGCCTCCCAAACAATTTCTGTGGAACATCAATGAGGCTGATGGGCCTGTAGTTGGCTGGGAGCAGAGGCGATCCCTTCTTGTATATGGGGACAATCTCTGCGCCCAGCCAAGTACAAGGCACCTCCATGCCCCTCAAGACTGCGTTAAAAATCACCAGCAAATATGGGGCCCACACGTCAGGCTCTTGTTTAAATAGGTCTCCTGGGAGCCCATCCAAGCCAGGCGCTTGACCTGTTGCCAGCCCGTGAATCGCGGCACGTACCTCCCCCTCCGTGAAGGGGTCCCCCTCGTGTTGCCTGTGTATTTGGGGCGATGCTTGTGATGGGACTCTATCTAGGACCTTATAAAGGGACTGGAAGTGATCCTGCCAGATTTAGGCTGAAATATTGGGCTCAATGGCCGAAGCGAGCTCCTCGGACCCTGTGTTTACTATTCTCCAGAATTTACGGGAGTCCCTGACAGCTAAGCTGGTGGTGAGATTCTCCCATTTTTCATAGTCCCAGTCAATCTTAGCATACGTAATCAACTTCTTATGTTCCCTTCTACAAGCCTGTATCACCAATCTATTTTTGCCCTCCTTTATCGATGTCAGCAGGTCTGATTTAGCCTTTCGGCATGCAGCGTTGTACCAGCTGGGGCATTTTGCCCTACTGGCTCCCATCTTTCCCATGGAAAAGAGAACGTCAGCCGTGGACTTAATAAGGTCCTCATGTACCGACCCCAATTGTTCATGAATTCCGTGGGCGCTAGATTGGTCCAGTAGTGCGCTCACCTTCTCTAGTGAGGGAACAACCCGCGTGTACAACTCTGAGAGTTTACCTGGATTGGCAGCTAGTTTTTCCCATTGACCACAAGAAGCTGCTCCTAGTGTGATGTGACCTTACTACAATTGTGAGTCAAGTGTGGACATCTCACAAAAAGTGACGGACTGGCCTCACACACCACCTGGTGTCATGCTTCATCATCGGCCAGTCCTCGCCCTCCAAAACCTTCGTTTGATGGAGGGCGGGCATACACCTGGAGACAGGGATGCACTTCTAAACTAAAGAGTGGGGGCCCATGGGGTAGAACGTGAAATTAAAAATCATTATAGTTACTACAAAGTGTTTTTAATGTGATCAGTAACTATATGATGCTAAAAACAAATAGCGGCAGGTGGGGTATATTAGGTGTCCCCTAGCCGTCTAGTGTTAGGTCGACATGTTTCTGCCTTCTTGGCCCGAGCGGGTCCAGGGCATTCATCAGGACCTAGGTTTACAAGAAGAGGGCTCCGGTCTTACCAACTCGTGGCAAGAGAAAACCACTGTGCAGGTGTGGCGAAGGCCACACTCCACTACCTAGATGGCTTCCAACTGTAAAGCCTGTAGAAAGAATCAAAACAAACAAATGTATCTGTATACACAACTGTAGAAGAAAGGTCAAAGGTGAAAACATAAAAATTAAGATAAACGCATGCGTAATTTCCTTAAGGTGGGTGACTAATCACGTGACATGTGCCACTCTACGTGAGAACACAAACATGTTTGAGAGTCAAAAAGTGCTCTCATGAGGCTTACCCTAGTCAGAAAGACTACTTGCCACATGGGGGGATAAAGGAGGAGACACTCCTGTTCAGTCTACAGGGAGAGAAGAACGATACAGTAATGGTCAGCAGACTGAAAAATGCCCAGAACGTTGACCCTTGCAAAACCTGGAATCAGGATGGAACCACAATCATTCCACAATAAACCCACACAGGGGTTAAAACAACGCGAAACCACCATTCATACTCTTACTATCTGAGGCAAGGTGTCCCGTGTTCAGCCTACGGTATTGCTCCTTGTACGCCCGAATTTGGGAGTGAGACCGCAGGGCAGGATTAAATAGCGTGCTTAATTGGTAAATGGAAAACAGCCTGGAGTGATCACGGCTGTGCGGCAGTTCCTGGTGCGGTGCATCCGGAGTCCGGAATAACCGTGGTGGCGGCGCATGCAGTGCAGTGCCTGGTTGTGAAATGGCCGATTGTGGGGGCCTATTGGAGCGTCCAGGCTGAGTTTTGTGCCCAAATAAGGAAACAGTCAGGGGATCCGCCCAGGGAAGGCGGTCCCGTGTGGGCGTGCGCGTCAGAGGTTGTCCGGGCAACGTGGTGCATGCGTTCGGCGTGACTCCCGAGGATGAAAGCGACGCGTGCTAAGGTGCCCCAGGACGGGTTTGTGTTGTGAAAATTCAGAGGCACGTGTGCGCGTCCCAAGTCAGAAAGGGGCATGAAAAGGGAGATATCATCGCCATATGCCGCTAAGACCCCGATGAAAGGTGAAAGGTCATTCATGCAGCGTTTGATTAGTGCGTAGATTCAAAGAGTTCGTGAGGGGGTTTGGCGGTTGCTAATGGCAACAGAAAAAGTGAAAGTAAACACCATGCCCTCTGCGTTGCGTTGCTCTCTGTATGTAATGGAAAATATCCCAGTGTAGATGGAGAGTCAGTCTGCTCCGGACAAGACCAGGGTGTCGCAGAAAACATGTATGATAAGTGTGGTGTAATGCCCAAGTCCGTCACTTTTTGTGAGATGTCCACACTTGACTCACAATTGTAGTAAGGTCACATCACACTAGGAGCAGCTTCTTGTGGTCAATAGTAGTTATGGAGGCCGCTAGCTCCTAGCACCCCGTGCCTCCTGTTCCCCCCTCCACACTCTGTGGAGTTCTTCTAGTGATTGCTATTTATGTACAGCTGCCGGCTGTGGGAACACTATTGGGGTACCATTCCTTTAAAATAGGGTGATGTTCTGAGTCACGTATTATTACGACCGGAACGAGCAGACAGACACTTCTACGTCTGCCTCTTGAACCAATATAGTTCATTCTAAAGTGTGAGATAATTTTTCACACTCTTCTTACCCACCTTGCACCATGGATACCGAACTCTCCTTCGGGGATGAGATCCTAGCGGAGATCCTTAACACACCATCTCTCCTAGCGGAAACAATAGTCACCAACACGGTAAAGAACTCAGATGAATGGGAAGCCCTTTCTTCTAAGAAAAAAGAACAGATACGCACTGCACTACATGGTGCGTTTATGACGGAATACCTCCGAAAAAACACGGCCCCGAGAGGTCTCATCGTCACCAACGAACCACGACTTTTCCTCAACAATAGAGAGTTCAGAATTAACTGGTCGAGCATTGCCTGGAAGTGCACCAAGGACTGGCTCATTCTCATTATAAACACCGCCAGACAGCTGGCAGATGCACTCCTGATTGAGATCCAACAGAGTGAGGGTAGACTTAAGGCAACGATACAGCTTTCAGCCTTTAAAAAGAAACTGGAGGAGATCAACAAAGATCACTCTGATTATAAAGAATACCTCACACAGTCAAAACTTACTAAACTCCGTAAGGATGTACAAAAATTTAGTAAGGAAACTGTCTACCCGTATGTCACAGACGAACACTATGATAAACCAGCCCCTCAACCAACAGGGAGAAAACAACGGTTTAGACCAACACCCCAGAACTGGACGTTCAGCTCTGGAGAGGAAAGAAGTGACAGTAGCGGCGATGAGGGCCAAGGACCACAATTCCGGAAACCTATGGGCTATCACCATCCGATGATGCAGGGTCCACAACCCCAACCTCCACCCTTCGGGTTTTGGCCACAACCATTTTACCAACCAGGATTTGGTTTTCCACATGGCCAACCGCCTTTTTTGTTCCAGGGCCGTGGCAGAGGGAGAGGACGCCAAAAACGAAGAAATACGAGGGTCCAGTGGGAAGACCAACCAGAGCCACAGCATGGCGTGGTGACCAGGAGCAGAGGGAGAGGAGAGATGCCCTCGACGAGCAGGGAGTAACCAATATAGTGAACATCAGTAAATACACACTCTCACAAGACGAAACCACCGTCCTTTCCAAAGGGCTGGGATTTGTTCCCACACCCCGAAATGACCCCTTTGCACTTCACACGGAATTGGCCCAATTCTTCAGGAAAATCAAACTCCGCGATTATTTCGGAGATACTGAAGATACTACAGACGAGAATGGGAAGAAGTCCACAGGGCTAAAGAGAAAATCCACCTTCCAACCCCCGAACCAGAACATTTCATGTAACATACTTGCTTTTGAACAGGCCGTACTTAAAGATATTGAGAAGATTGATTTCCAGAACACTCGTGGGTTTGACAACCTTACGGGAAAGGAGCGCACGGCCCTTGCGAAACTGAGCAGCAATAAAGACTTAACAATAAAACCAGCTGACAAAGGGGGCGCCATTGTGGTCATGGACAGTGATATGTACAGAGAAGAATGCTTGAGACTTCTCTCTGATTCAAACAGCTACACCATACACAGGACTGACCCTACCGGTCCTCTGACGACCAGGATTAAGATCATGGTCACAGAAGCACTCGGCAATGATTGGATAACCAAACATGAGGCAGACTTCCTCGTGAATGAAGAACCAAGAATGCCTAAATTCTACACACTCCCAAAAATCCACAAAAACAGGACGCCTCCTCCTGGGAGACCAATTGTATCTGGAATAGGGTCAGTATTAGAACCATTGTCACAATTTTGTGACTGGTTCCTCCGCCCTATTGTCCAAAAATCTGCATCCTATCTCAGAGATACGAAGGACGTCCTGTGCCTCCTCAGAGACCTCACGGTAGATTCAACCAACGACTGGCTAATAACCCTGGACATAGAAGCTCTATACACGAGCATACCACAGAGGCGCACATTGGAAGTGGTGGAAAACATCATCATAAATAGGGAGTGGGATTTCTTAACACCACAGCAGTTCGTAATGGAATGTGCGGAAATAGCGTTAATGGAAAACTTCTTCGAATTTGAGAAAGTCATCTACCACCAGATCTCTGGGACTTCAATGGGGAGTACTTTTGCCCCTAGTATGGCTTGTCTGTACGTACAACAGTTTGAAGAGGACTTCATATACAACCCACATAATCCTTTCCTACAGAACCTGAGACTTTGGAAGCGCTACATAGATGATGTGCTGATAATATGGAACGGATCAGAGGAAGAAGCGACGAACTTTGTCCGGTGGGTTAACAGTAAAGATGTACACCTCAGGTTCACCCACACTATCAGTAAGAACCACGCTATCTTCCTCGACCTGGACATCACTATGGAAAATGATGGTTTCACAACAAAAGTGCACAATAAGCCCACGGATAGGAATAGCCTTCTACTGTACGAAAGCTACCACCCCAAGGCCCTCCGACAGAATCTCCCAGTTGGACAGTTCCTTCGGGTTAGGAGAAATTGCTCAGACACCCCTACTTTTGAGGAACAGGCATCCCACCTTGCAGAAAAACTTGCTGCCCGCCATTACCCCCAAAAAATGATACGCAGGGCCAAGAAACGAGCTAGGAACAACCCTAGGGAAGCACTTTTGGAGGATGCAACAAAGGAGAACACCAAAAGAACTGTATGTGTTACAACATTTACCCCTGCCTCTAATGCCGTACAGAAAATAATTAAGAAAAGATGGAACATCCTTAATAGTGCAGGGAAGCAATGGGATCCACCACTTTTTGCCTTTAAACGTAACAGAAATCTGCGAGACCAACTCGTTCATGCCACTATGCCAACCGCAGAGGGACCGGAACAACAGAGGCTCTGGGACCAACCACGAGTAGTGGGACACTTCACGTGCGGGGGGTGTATTTCATGCAAACTCACTTCTAACACCAAAGAAGTCGACATTGGCACAGATAGACCATGGCAACTCCGCAAGTTTAGTAACTGCAATACTGAGAATGTGGTTTACCTACTAAAATGCCCCTGCCAACTCCAGTACGTTGGCATGACAACCAGAAAGATCAGGGTACGTATCAATGAACACTGCAGTACCATAAGGTGCAAGAAAACAAACACAAAGCTCACACGCCATTTTTTGGAGAAGAACCACAAAGACACTGATTTGCGATGGACAGTCCTAGAGGTCATGAATAAAACCAAAGCTGATCTCTCAAGAGCTCTCCACATCAGAGAACAACGCTGGGTGTTCCGCCTGCGGTCCCACGAAAAGGGACTTAACGACGATATACCGTGGCTCCAACTGACTAGATGACCTCTCCATCTACCCTGGACTCCTGGGCACCCCTTCCATCATGTGGTAGTTGCCCTTACACACTATTAACACCTCCTGTCCCTCTACCTGCCTACCCTTTGGTTTCTGTTACCTTCATCGCAGGGATCTCCAGAATATGATCGTAGTGACAGGAGGACTTGGGCATTACACCACACTTATCATACATGTTTTCTGCGACACCCTGGTCTTGTCCGGAGCAGACTGACTCTCCATCTACACTGGGATATTTTCCATTACATACAGAGAGCAACGCAGAGGGCATGGTGTTTACTTTCACTTTTTCTGTTGCCATTAGCAACCGCCAAACCCCCTCACGAACTCTTTGAATCTACGCACTAATCAAACGCTGCATGAATGACCTTTCACCTTTCATCGGGGTCTTAGCGGCATATGGCGATGATATCTCCCTTTTCATGCCCCTTTCTGACTTGGGACGCGCACACGTGCCTCTGAATTTTCACAACACAAACCCGTCCTGGGGCACCTTAGCACGCGTCGCTTTCATCCTCGGGAGTCACGCCGAACGCATGCACCACGTTGCCCGGACAACCTCTGACGCGCACGCCCACACGGGACCGCCTTCCCTGGGCGGATCCCCTGACTGTTTCCTTATTTGGGCACAAGACTCAGCCTGGACGCTCCAATAGGCCCCCACAATCGGCCATTTCACAACCAGGCACTGCACTGCATGCGCCGCCACCACGGTTATTCCGGACTCCGGATGCACCGCACCAGGAACTGCCGCACAGCCGTGATCACTCCAGGCTGTTTTCCATTTACCAATTAAGCACGCTATTTAATCCTGCCCTGCGGTCTCACTCCCAAATTCGGGCGTACAAGGAGCAATACCGTAGGCTGAACACGGGACACCTTGCCTCAGATAGTAAGAGTATGAATGGTGGTTTCGCGTTGTTTTAACCCCTGTGTGGGTTTATTGTGGAATGATTGTGGTTCCATCCTGATTCCAGGTTTTGCAAGGGTCAACGTTCTGGGCATTTTTCAGTCTGCTGACCATTACTGTATCGTTCTTCTCTCCCTGTAGACTGAACAGGAGTGTCTCCTCCTTTATCCCCCCATGTGGCAAGTAGTCTTTCTGACTAGGGTAAGCCTCATGAGAGCACTTTTTGACTCTCAAACATGTTTGTGTTCTCACGTAGAGTGGCACATGTCACGTGATTAGTCACCCACCTTAAGGAAATTACGCATGCGTTTATCTTAATTTTTATGTTTTCACCTTTGACCTTTCTTCTACAGTTGTGTATACAGATACATTTGTTTGTTTTGATTCTTTCTACAGGCTTTACAGTTGGAAGCCATCTAGGTAGTGGAGTGTGGCCTTCGCCACACCTGCACAGTGGTTTTCTCTTGCCACGAGTTGGTAAGACCGGAGCCCTCTTCTTGTAAACCTAGGTCCTGATGAATGCCCTGGACCCGCTCGGGCCAAGAAGGCAGAAACATGTCGACCTAACACTAGACGGCTAGGGGACACCTAATATACCCCACCTGCCGCTATTTGTTTTTAGCATCATATAGTTACTGATCACATTAAAAACACTTTGTAGTAACTATAATGATTTTTAATTTCACGTTCTACCCCATGGGCCCCCACTCTTTAGTTTAGAAGTGCATCCCTGTCTCCAGGTGTATGCCCGCCCTCCATCAAACGAAGGTTTTGGAGGGCGAGGACTGGCCGATGATGAAGCATGACACCAGGTGGTGTGTGAGGCCAGTCCGTCACTTTTTGTGAGATGTCCACACTTGACTCACAATTGTAGTAAGGTCACATCACACTAGGAGCAGCTTCTTGTGGTCAATAGTAGTTATGGAGGCCGCTAGCTCCTAGCACCCCGTGCCTCCTGTTCCCCCCTCCACACTCTGTGGAGTTCTTCTAGTGATTGCTAGCTAGTTTTTCCCACCTTACTCTCCGTCTATTGTTTGCAAGAACCATCCCTGTGGCGGACCCCTCATCTCCAGCCCCATCTACAACTATACACGGGAGGAGATATTCTAATTCAAGTGCGTTGTGGTCGCTCTCCTCTCTGGGAATCACCCTGAAATCTATAACATGGGACCACGAGGACAATTGGACCAGAATATAATCCAATCTAGACTCCCGTCCCGCTTTATTGAATGTACAGATAGCGGGGATATCGGACTTCGTACGTCCATTGCATGCCCTGAGACCGTGTTTGAGGGTCAATGCAGTGATCTGTACAGCCAAAGGTGTCCAGGCTCTGGGCTCAGGGGCCATCGTAGGCGGTACTAGCCATAGAGCTTCCTCCTCCAGCACTGACCCCTCCAATAGTCCCGTGAGAGGTTCAAAATGGGAGTTCAGGTCACCTCCTACAACATAAGGTATGCCCTGTGGAATTCCACTGAGGAAGGTGGAAAGATCGTCAATGGTAGTTGATTCCCGGGTTATATTTACCGGCCTGGAATAGACATTTACCACAGCCAGTTTTTTGCCGTTCGGCCACTCCAGCACGATACACTGGATATCCCCTAAAGCTGTTGGCAGGGGTGTAGCCTCACAGCCCAGGTGGGTAGCCACCCAGGTTGCTAACCCTCCAGATGGGCGACCCATTCCCCCCCCATCTAGCAGGAATGGAAAACACTGCGAAACCCGGGCGAGAGTACTCCTCTCTCGCCCAGGTTTCTTGGAACAGCCAAACATCTTTGGAGTCTATAAATGAACTCCAATGCCCACAGTCCATCTTGTTTCCCAAGCCAGCCAAGTTCCAGGATAATATCTTTAGTGGGGGTGATCTAAGATGGGAAATGGGAGTTGGGGTGGTTTCAGTATCGGCTGCAGTGACCAATGTTGGTTCATTTTGATCTGTTTTCCCTAGATTGACTGGGGAATGCGGAGTGTACATTAGAGAGATCTCATCAGTAAGTACACTCACCGCTGTGGTTATATTTTGGTATGTTTTACCACCTGAGCCGCCTTTGTTAGATTGATGTTCCTTATTGTGGTGTTGGTCGACACAGGGCTCAATCCTTGGAGGTTGGTTGGTGCAGTTACTAGGGGAAGTGATCTTTCCCACCTGAACAACCCCTAGTCGGTTGTGGAGCCCCCCCCGCCTAGTGGGACAGCGTCAGTCAACCATGTCCAGGCAACTAAACCTGTTAAAAGTTGTAGGATAGGTAGGCTGCGGGTCTCTATAATAGAAGGAGTCCCCTTTCTCCCTTCCCCGCCAACCTCCCCTTCTCATGGGAATTGAATCCCAGCTCACCTCTTCTCGTACACGGGTCATGGGTGGGTAGAAAAAGGATAGTGCTAGGGATTGGATAGATGTCTCCTGGTCGCGATGTGGCCATCCGCATATGTGGGAAACAGTTCTAGGGTCCCTAAAATTGACCAGGACACAATCCCCTTTAACCGATTTGTTTGTGTGACCCACCCATGGGACTCTTCTTACCATAAGCACCTCACTCTCTGTGCCCCATGGGAGAGGTCTATGTAGGGTAAGCCAATTCACCACCTTATTCTTTAGGGAAGCTGCAGATTCAGTAGTACCTTGTTTTAGCTCCGGGACACCGGCTAAGACAGGGGTCTCCAACCTTTTCTGTAGTAAGAGCTACTTCTGCTCAAGGAAAGTCTTTCCGAGCTACTAGCAAATTTTATACCTGTAAAATAGTGACTACACTATGACCACCCAAAGCAAGATTTTCAGTAGTTACCACTCAAGTATATCAAGTGCGGCTACCAGCAGAAATGCTGGGAAAAAGGTCTTCAAAATTAAATGCCTCCCCTTGACTTATGTAATAACATTCAAATCTTGACATGCCCAGTGGCACAAAGGACGTAAGCACAGCAGTACGTCTCCCCAGCTCAACTTGAATTATCATTCACCAGTTTCTGAAAATGTAAATTTTTCTATCTAATACTACTTTCCACTGTGGGCAAACAAACTCAATTTTCCAGAAGAAACCCCATTTTTGAAAACTAAAACTGCCTTTAAGTTTTTGAGAAATGCACAGTCTCAAAACATCAGCTTGACATTATCATCATGTACTCCTATGTACAAATGCCTCATACGGACAGACTACTTTGAATTCCCAGGTATTACTGTCATATGCCATGGATGCTCACCATTGGCATAGGAAACAATGGTCCTAGAGTTCTTTAAAGCTACAATTCAGTTATGAAAAACATTCATTAGTCAAAGGGCATCCGGTACATATAGAATTAGCATTGTATCATTAATGTACCACCATTTTCTTTACATTTCATGATTTTCTGATGACGCACAGAGAACATTCATCTGTGAAAAGGCAGGGCTGGGATGATATCAGGTACAGGCCCGCTGGGGGAGAGTGTCGACGTTTCGACCCTGGTGCAATGAATGTAATTTATATCCTCTGTAGGCGGGTCTTCCTCAGGATGGGGGAGGGGAGGCAACCTAGGGTGAGGTACAGTCAGGATACAGCCCCTAAGGAAGACCCGCCTGCAGAGGATATAAATTACCCTCATTGCACCAGGGTCGAAACGTCGACACTCTCCCCCAGTGGGCCTGTACCTGATATCATCCCAGCCTGCCTTTTCACCGATGAATGTTCTCTGTGCATCATCAGAAAATCAAGAAATTAATATTTGTAAATCCATAAGGGACTGGCCTATCTGTAAAACTGGTGCTACTATGAACCATGACCAGTTTTACTAAGGATACCAGAATGTGTAATTGATTGGTTATTGAATTGGCCTTTTGGATTCTCCTCCTTTATATCTGTCCTACTTCACGCGCACTTTCCTTATTCACACTCCCCTTGGACCAACCTCTTTCTCTATTTGTAGCATTGAATATGGTGATCTGTTATAAAAGTAACTAAATAATAAACCGTCACTATTGTAGCGATATTTTGTGCCTTTGTGTCTTTTGAGGATATACTTGTTTGCATTGTAAAGAAAATGGTGGTACATTAATGATACAATGCTAATTCTATATGTACCGGATGCCCTTTGACTAATGAATGTTTTTCTTAACTGAATTGTAGCTTTAAAGAAGTCTAGGACCGTTCGTTACCCAGGTCCGTGGACCATTGTGGGTTACCCCTTTATATCATAATGGATGCTCACCATAGCACCACGGATACCTGAATTATCCCAGTAATGCCCACCATTATACTAGGGCCACAGTTGTGCCAAGGCTGGAAACCAGAAGGATCAGGGATAAGACCACATATCAGTCATGACCATTAAAATGCCAGGAATAGGTACATGTAGGCCAGTCATGCTCAGGGTAGGTCTATGATGGCTGCCAGCATACCACAACTAGACCAAAAATACTAAAATAGTCAAGGATGACCATAATTATGCCATTGGCACGATTATGTCAGGAATGGACACAATTATGCCAAATATAACACTCTTATGTTGGTGCTAGCATATATATTTGGTGGTTCTTGGCACCGGGCATAGTTTCAGGAAGCAATAGTGTTTATTATGGGCACACACATAAATGTTGATGAGTCTCTTAATTTTCTCTGGTCTGGATCATACACTGTTCTCCTCAGGACTTGAGCTGATCATGCATCTAACTGACACATTTTCACTCCGACTCCTGCAGTCCCGCATTTTGGTGTGTCAGCACTGATTACAGCTCAGGCTACTGCTGCCATATTTTTTTGATGGTGCACTGTTCACACACATGTTGTGACTGATAAAGGAAGGACTGCAACATGGTCAATCTCCTTGTGGCTTAATTATATTAGGATTGGATACAGACTGTCATGTAGCAGGTCCTATAAGCTGGCACAGTGTGTGTTTGAGTGTTAGAATGAGTTACTGTGATAAGTTTGGCTGGCTGTCACTCTTAGGGTCTTTGGATGATCTGTGCTGCCTTCTTTAATAGGCACCTACTCTAAAATTGATACTGGGCTTGACTTCACCTCAGAGAGCTACTTTGAAGGTACTGGCGAGCTACCAGTAGCTCCCGAGCTACTTGTTGGAGAGCCCCGGGCTAAGATGACTATATATGGGCTCGCCTCCGGGGGGAGATTCATTGGGCTAGGTTTCTTTAAGTTGGCGGGGACTCCCTGGGTGAGTGTAGTCTCGGTCACAGGGTAAGTCAGAGTGGTGGTACCTGCGCCTACAGGGGACTGGGGACTTACTTGGTGGAAGGTGGCTGTGTTTGTAAGATGCTAGGGGCTGGATTGACATCCTTCGACAGAAGGGCTGGGATGCCCATCTTAATCTTGGGATCGTCCCTGCCCCTGTCTGCCCTATTAGCAGCTTTAAAGCTATCAACTAGTCCTAGTATAGATTTTTCTATGGACAGGAGCCTGGCTTCAATCTTAGTCAAGCGTACTTCTAGAGGGCTGAGGAGTGACTTGAAAAGAGTGCCAGTATTATCTATGGTACAGTCAGCATTTGTAATTAGCCTGGGACTAGGATTCAACTGCTCTGGTTTTTTTGTTGGTAGGTTCACTGCAGATATGGAAGTGGTTAAGTCGGATGGTATATGTGCAGATTTACCTTTACCCGGGGTACTACCCCTCACAGTGACCTTAGATTTTACAACTTTTACGACCTTTGCCTTGCGGCACCCTGGATTTTGGGTGCCTCTTTTCCTTTTGGGTATAGCACCAGTCCTATTATCATGCTTGAAAGAGATGTCTCTGGCATTTATGGTATCAATGTCAGTAACGACTGGGGCTGTAATGGGTTGTATCATAATCTGATTTGGGGATGCCTGGTAAGGCAGGACAGGGCTTCTAGCTTCCATAACCATATTATTTAGCATGAGGTTAGCTGTGTCTTGCAGAGTATCCGACCCATTGTCCCCTTGGTCAGACTCTAGTCGTTGAAGTCGATGAAGTCTTCTTTCTGGGGTTCTAGCTTGGGATATAGTGCCCATTGAAGATCTTCTTACCCATTCTATTTCCTGGGATATACGCCTTTCCAGGACAGTGATTTCGTCAATCGGGGGCGCCCCGGCTTTGACGAAATAAGTATCAAGAGTGCCATTTGCATGTCCACCGGCCAGCGTACTTTTGCTCCTTGTTTCTCTTGTTGCCATTATTCAAGTTCTTGTCCTAACTGCTAGATAGCAGATGGCAGGCGTGAACAAAAGAATCAGGGGGCGCGGCCCCTCTGCTGTTATTGCGAGCCGCGGGTATGGGCGCGGTTGAATAGGTAATAATGGGGGCGGGAAGAGAGACCAACCGCGCGTAGTTGCAAGCGCTAGGGATGCTGGGTCTCACAGTCCCGGCCCCTACAGGATACTTGCTCCCCCGGACAACTCAGGGCTCTGTCCTTGATAATTAACTTTTACATTATTTGAATATTGTCAAGGAAGGGGATGCGTCATGTTTTAGATACATATGTACATATCACAGTACCCTTTACCCTTCCTTTCTCGTGTTCCCTTCCTTTCTCCTACCTTTTCCCCTCCCGCATACCGATTGGTTACTGGGCTCGTGCCCTGAATGTTTGTTTACGTAATGGGGGGTTCTATGGGTTGACAGGTGAATGTGACAGTTATTTTTACTGTTCGAAGCGTGGAGATCAGACGCTGAATAAAGAGACTCCTGCCACATATGAGACCTTGTGACTTCTTCATTAAAATGTACATGCATTACCACAACTTCCACTTTTATATTTCCTTTTAAAGCGCTAGTTACAGGGTAGAACCTAGGATGGATCAGGTCATGTACCACTGCTGTTACAATGTCTAAGATAATTTTCAATTCTATTTTGATAACCAAGTTACTACCTTTGAGTAATTAACTCTCCAAGAGTAGCTCCGTAGTGGGAAGACAACACATACTTTACAATACTCACATTCGATAAATACAAGGTCTAGTCAGAGCGGCCTCTTTTGAAGACGATTGGGATCTGAATTGGCGGTGGGCGATTAACTAAAAAAATGCGCACGGCGACTGATATTCGCCCACCCACTTACCCCCCTCAAGTAAACGTCTTCCGATTGCCCCATATGCGCAATATGACCTGCGCCTGACAATGGAAATTTGACTGATTGACTGCCCTAACCCACATTAGAGCGTTACCTAACGCAGCCTCCCCGGCTGATGACACTCACCCTGCAAGCACCGCGAAAATGAGGTAGATGAGTAAAAGGCAGAGTGTGCACAGAGAATGCGGAGACATCCTGGCCGTCCAGCAGCCTGTGTCTTCTACGGTTCGGCGTACAGTTTCTGGAATTCACTAGGCTCCCGTGTTTTCAGGTCGGTTCCTAGATCTCTTCTTCTGGCCGGCACTGTGGGTCGCCAGCAGTTGTAATGTACTGCTCAGTCTTCTTCCTGCCGGTAACCGATTGACAAATGCCTGGTCTGCTGTCAAACATTGACGATAGCTCACAGCCATCTTGGAAAGGGAATTTCGTATTACATATTGGAAAGAAAACTCGCAAAGTTAAGAACTTGACATAAAATATAGGATAATTGACCAGTTGCTACAATGTATTGAAAATGTTTTACAAATATCACTAGTAAAAAAAATGTTAGAACAAAAGTGTACTTGACATTTACTTTCTAACATTATAGTGTGCTAGCGTTAGTTGTATTTATATAAACAAAGAAATAAAGCAATATTTGACAGTTATGAATATATTTACTTTACAAGATTCAGAACAGTACAAGAAAAAAATAATAAGATGGCTTCTAGTTGACGTGAGTTTAGGAGGGGATTTGGCCATATTTAGTTTCTCGTCCATTTTTGGCCAATGGGGTGTAGTAACGTCTCCATCATCGTTCCCAGTCCAGCGAGTCACAGTCAAGATCATCACCCTTGACCTAGTCAGCCCAAGCCAATGAATAGCCGACAAAATTCGTCTAGCTCGTGAAACTCGACCAATCACCGCCGTAGACATGGCAAATTACAAAGTGGGTGTGGGGAATTTATAATGCGCTTGCGCGCGTCTTAAACGACACACACACTACTACTTCTATTGTCGAAGAAACTAAGGTGGCTAATATTTGGTTGGTGATTTCCTTCACACTAAACAAAGCGTTAAGTGTGTGCGCATCCCCTCCCGTTCGAGAAATGTGGCCAATTTAATTATTTATTTAACGTTGATTAAGGCTTTTGAAAGCGTAGACGTTTATACGATGTCCACAGTCAATCAAACTCAATTAAAGTCACGGAGTGACATTTTCTAGTTTTAAGTACACACGAGGGTGCTTCGGTCTCCGAGTGGGTTTTCCCCACCGGGTGCGTGACTGAAGCGACGCCGTTGCCAATGGATATCTAAAACTAGTTACGTCTCTACAGTAGACGACCCTGTGGGTGGACATGGTCACTTCCGGGTTATTACTTGGCGCTAACCCACGCTTGATTGGAGGGAGAGGGAACTGTAAACAGCTGTTTAATGCGACCATAGATATTTTGTCCAGCATGAGCTGATTGCTGTTTTTTAATGCAAAATAAGATCTCCGTTTGAAGACTTACATTTCGAATACGAAGGATATGACGTGTATGTACTGGAGCCAACCCCTAGATATTTTTAATATTTTTCCGCGTTATTCCTGCGAGTTATACCTATCCGGGCGGTGGTATTCAACAGAAGCGAAAGGAGAGTTGCCTAGCAATAAGTAAAAGAGGAGGAAAACTGAATGAAGAGAAGAGAGAAGAAAATTGCTGGATAAAACGCAGAAGCGAAACCAAGGTATCGTGAGAACTGTAGAAGAGAAAGATGCAGTTTGAACAGTGAGACTGGAGTGAGTTGACGATGAGGAGAGACCAAGTGCTGGAATGCAAAATGCAGCCCTGCCTAGTTTGCCAGGTTCATGCTTGACTTCGCTGTCCGCGCCCAGTTTTTTTTCCTTTGTATTCTGGGTCTTTGGAGTTATTTCACCATTTATAAAACCAGTACAGCTGAGGTCTGTACCAGTCAATCTATCAACTGCTGCATAACATGCAGATTCTAACTAGATTTTTTGTTTTTAGCACCAACAGATCCAAAGTTAATACATTTGCAGTGACCTGTGTTCCACCAATGTGAAGGCTTTATGCAAAGGTTGACTGGTCATCTTTTAATTGCTTATTTTTGTATTTGGGTGTTAATCTGGTACTAATGAGGTTAAACGTTTATCCAGGCTGTGTTAACGTGGAAAAATTACAACATTCTGAAGTAATACTATCCAAAAATGTGCTGCATTAGGTTGAGTAATTTTGCAGGAAGTGTGAGAACCTGATAAACTAGCAGCACCAAGGTATTTGCAGAAATTGTAACCTTTTTTGGAGTTCTGTGAAGAATTCCCAGGAAAACTGACAATTGTTTCTCTTCTCCCTAGGCCAGGACGTACGAACATTGCCATAAAAGATACAGTCCCATCAGACCCTGTGCATAGAAAAATAGAGATGTCTTTAAAGGGGTTCATGCTGCGGCACTTATTGCTCTAAGGTCAGGGACTTGTGCATTGTGTACTGTGCAGTCATTATGATTTCCAGGACTCAATGCTGGTCAGGGAGAGAAGTTAATCATGTGGGCCATTGCTTGAGTTATTAAAAAAACAGCTCCAGTTGACTTCAGATGTTGCTTTGGATGGTCTGCAAGCTGTTAATCTCTCAGCAGTATGCATGGTGTCATACAACCATACCGGATGAGGGCATGAAAAGGGGAGACATCACATAAGCTCCTTCTTTAAAGTTACTTCTTTAGGCAACACGCTATTTTGTCAAAACTGGGAGAATTGGTGAAGCAGGTAGTAGAGGATGCAGAATTGCTTTTTCTTGTAAGAGCCCCCTGCTGCTCCCTAGAGAAGGCATTTTCAGAATGGGACCCTGCCCCTCCAGGTACCTCAAAAATCAAATTTCCTCCCCAGTAGTTCATACCAGCCCTTTTGAGGTAATCATCCTTTATTCCAAAAAAGAAAGTCATCACTACCAGGAGTCTTCTCTCCTTTCTTCCTTTAAGGAACATTAGGATGTTGTTATTTCAGATGGTCGGGTGTTAACAGTGGGCCAGAAAGGATATATGGTAGGGTCCCCTGTATTCCTCTTGACTCTGTAGTGAGATTGACAGACTAGCCCAATGATCTACAGAAGAAAACAACTTTCTTTGTCCGGGATCAACAGTCTCTTTTTTAGAGGGGGCCATTGTTCCAATGCTAAAGTAGGAGTTTGGTAATGTAGTGTTTTTCAGACTCTTTCTGGTTGTGAAGCCGAATGTGTCCTTCTGTTGCATTGTTAATCTCAAGGAAGTGAACAATTTCTTTTTTTTTTTGTTTTTAAATAATTTTTTATTTTCAGCATCAAGAATGGCACATTTATACAATAAAACATAAACTGGGGTTTTAGAATTTATACATCAGGCAGAAAACATAGAAATTGCAATAGAGAGAAAAACAAATATAGGGGACACAAATTATTTCATATAATACTAGCAAATACTAAATTATTCCATCAAAAGCCATCGGTCTCCATAGCGCTTCTAATTTAACTAAGGAGCGAATTCCCCTTTCCTTTGCCAAGGCAGCCTCTAAACCATACGTTTCTCTAATAATAGCCCAGCATTCCTCAACCGAGGGAGGTGCGGAGGAGACCCATACCCTGGCAATAGCCAGTCTGGCAGAAGCCATCAAGATTGAAAAGAGGCGTGCTATAGCGGGGTTATCCTCCTTATACCCCAACATAATTTCGAGATCAGTAAGTGGATGATCCAGCCCAAGTTTAGACTGGAGTAGCTGTTCCATTTTCTGCCAATAACCCGTCAGTACAGGGCATGCAATAAACATATGTAATAAATTAGCAGCATAGAGTCCGCATTTGGGGCAGTTTTTTTTTTTATCCCCCGTCGTATTACCTTGAGCCCATTTGGCTATTTTAGCCGGGGTATAGTACAACATGCAGGTAGTACGTAATTGCTGAAGTTGCAAGCTAACAGAGTGAACCGAATCCTTGACATTACCTAAGGCTTGTTTAATCATTCTAGATGAGACCGCTATACCCAGGGTTTGGCTCCAGCGTTCAACTAATTTCTCGCTACCGTCTGATCTAAAACTATGTAGATGTACGTACATCAGCCCTATCAAAGATTTGGTCTTCCCTCTATATATACAATCCCAAATATTTGACTGCATAATCTCAGTTGCCGCCAGATTAAGAGCCAAATAATCTCTAACCTGTAGATATTTGAAGAAAAAATGAGCCGGGAGTTTATACGCTAGGCGCAAATTTTCAAATTATTTGATTCCTCTCTCGTTGTACATTTCGCCCAAACATGTAACTCCATACTTCACCCAAGATTTGCCTGCTTGGTCCTGAAACACCTCAGGGAGCAGAGGATTCCTCCATAGTGGAAATTTTCTATGAAATATTGGTAATTTACACCTGGCAGACATATCTCTCCAAATATATACAGTATCCCTCACAGTCTTAAACTTCACTCGCTTGAAGTAGTTTGGGTCATTTATTCCATATAAGAACATGTCCCTCTGGTTTCCTAAAATAAACTCAAACACTGAGTCTGTTTGATCCAGACCCAACAAACAGCGGAAACAACCTGTAAATGAAGCCCAGAAATAAATGTTAAAATCCGGAAAGCCAAGTCCGCCTTGTTCAAATGAAGATTTAAGTAGATCAATTGCCCTCCTAGATTTTTTATAACCCCAGATGAAGCTGCTACATATCCCCTCAAGTTTTAAAAAAAATGTGTTAGGAACTTTTAAGGGAATCGAACGAAACAAATATAAAAATTTAGGGAGTATTTTCATTTTGATTAGATTGCATCTGCCAAGCAGTCCTAGAGGAAGCCTATGCCAAGTTTTGAACAGCTTGATAGTTGCATGTAGGAGTGGTACGTAATTTAAGTCAATGATCTGATTAACTTTGGCTATTATCTTAACCCCCAAATAAGTCACAATTGTACATGCCCCGTAGATAGATTTTTGGATCCCGGCCGTAGTAAGCACTTGAGTTTTATTAGCATTCAGTTTATACCCTGAGACATTGCCATATTTCTCAGCTTCTTCCTTAATCCTTGTCACGGCCTCGCTTGGGTTAGTTGCATAGACCGCTATGTCATCAGCGTATGCCGTGAGCTTGAGTTTAGAAGTCCCGGATTCCAATGGCTTAATATGCATGCAAGATTGTAAAATGCGTAGAAAAGGCTCTATATGTAGGGCGAAAAGTAGCGGAGACAGGGGGCATCCCTGCCTAGTCCAGCACAAGATCCGAAATGGTATTGATCGAGACCCCATATAAGACAGCTTGGCCTGAGGATTGCAATATAAAGCCTGTACACAAGACTGGAACTGCACGCCTAGGCCAATCTTAGCCAATACAGCCCATAGAAATTCCCACCTAACGCGGTCAAACGCTTTTTCGGCGTCTAGAAGAATCATTCCAAAGTCAATTTTCTTTTTCTCTGCAAAGTCAAATGCCCCAATAGCCATATTGACGTGGGCAGTAGTGTCCCTCCCCAGTATGAACCCATGTTGTCTTTCAGAGACTAATCCCGGCATGAGCGGAGCTAGACGAGTCGCCAAGATCTTTGAGAATATCTAGGCGTCCGTATTAATAAGAGAGATTGGCCAGTATGATCCACATTCTGTTGGTGGTTTGCCCTTTTTTAAGAAGAACACAATCTGTGTCGTATTCCACGAATCTGGTACCTCCCCGCTAGCGGCCACGAATTGTATTACCCTGGTAAGAGGCAAAAGTAAAGTCTTTTTAAAAGATTTATAAAATTCTAATGGCAGTGAGTCGTCTCCAGCCGCTTTCCCCATAGGCAATGTTGATATTGCCAGCTCCACTTCTTCTATCGAGACCATCTCATCCAGAGTAGCAGTTCTCTCAACATCTGCTACTGGTAGACCGCTGTTATCAATATAACATAGTATCTCATCTCGATTTGGGGCCCACGTAAGAGAATACAGCTGTTGATAGAACAACAAAAATTGTTCTAAAATGTCTGAAGATTCATTATACATAAGCCCATCTGCTCCCTTAATAGAATTTATCCTGATTTTCGCCTTTGTCTCTGCAGTCTGATAAGCCAATATGTGTCCTATGTGCTCCCCATACTCATATTTTTCTAAGCGATGTTTACTGTAGCTGGCTGCCATTTTATCCCTTAAAAACTTTTTATCTAGGGTTTTTTTTTTTTATTATCTAGGGTTCTTGCGTCGATTAATGAGAGAAACATAATATCTTGAGCCATTGAATCTTTCTTTACTAACTCCGCATGTTGTTTCTCAATGTTACGTAAGGTATGCACCAATATCTCCATTTCATTTTTAGGCTTTTTATTCTGTAGAGAAATATATTTTTGTGTTATACCACGGACATACGCTTTCATTGTGTCACATACAATTAATGGGGATGCTGACCCTGTATTTACACTGAAGAACTCCTCCAGTTGCTGAGCAATGTTCAACAAATATTCGCTATCCGTCCACAGATATCTAGGGAAGGAAAATGGCCTAAGTTGCTTTTCCTCAGCTTCAGCCCGAAAAGAAAAAATAATGGGATTGCGGTCAGAGGTCACCCGGGGGCATATTTCCATCCTTGATGTTGTAATTAAGCCGTCGGACACCAGGGCCATATCTATCCTAGAGTACGATTTATGAGGGGCCGAATAAAATGTATAGCCCGGTATTGTTGGATAAATATGTCTCCAAGCATCCTTAATAGACTGGAGCCTTATCATTTGTAATATCGCAGCACGGGTCTTACGCATTCTAGAATTAAGGCCTTTTCCAGTAGAGTCTATACCATAATCTATAACACAATTAAAATCCCCCATAACCAATTTTTCACCCTCCCAATTTAACAATTCTAGATTAAGATATTCAAAAATAGCGGGATCGTCCACGTTAGAGCCATATATTGCGCAGACCACATATTTTTTACCCCACAACTCAAGCTGAGCCAATGCCCAGCATCCCCATTGATCGGACTGACTTTTAACCACTCTACAGTTAAACCTCTTATCTTTTAAAATAGCCACTCCTTTTATGGATACTGTTTGAGTAGCACAAATAATAATATCGTATCCTAAGTGCGTCAGCATATTTCGATCTTTGTAAGCAAGATGTGTTTCCGTTAGAACAACCAATTGAGGCTGATACATTCGCAGCTCTTCACGGACTAACTGTCGCTTAGTTGTGCTATTGAGATCAGCCACGTTACAGGCCATACAATTAATCCAATTCATGAATAGTTTCTGACCTTTGAGTAGGCCCCCTTCTGCTGCCTCTAATGTCCCCTAAAGAATAATGTCTGCTATTATGTTGCCTGCTAATCCAGCAAAAAAGAGTTAAAAACCAACCCCTTACCCTAAACCCAAAGTGCCCTAGTGAGGATGATTTTTTTGCCCTGTATTCCCACCCTTGCCCTTTTCACTCCCCATCAAATTCTGATGGCCACCCAGCACCCTGTCCCTTAGAAGAACACTCCCCCCTATTGACAGCTGCCGCTGGAAAGGCAGCCCTGCAGAGCCACAGCCCAGATGGCCATCCCCACACCCTTTTGTTCTATATCAATAAATCCACCTTTTTTTTTTCTTTATAATATTATTGAAAAAAAATAATGTTTTTATAGATAGCACTTAATTCAGATTTTTGCTAAAGAAAATTCGTAGAAAAACCAGAGCTTGAAATCAGCATCAAGAGAAGAAAAAAGACCATGACAGATTAATTCAAGGAAAAAAAACACAGAAATCCCCACGGGCTAATTAGGCTCTTAATACATATCTATAGATACCATAACACACCAGGACCCTGATCTATCTCTTCTCCGCAGCTTCTGCTTGCCACTTGGCCACTACCTGACTTGTTTCCTTTTCTTCCAGAAAGAAATAAGTGTGGCTATCTTTAAGAACTTTTAGACGTACGGGTTCTTGTAGGAAAGCCTGAGCTCCGAGGGCTTTTATGGCATCTATAAATTGACGTAGTCTCCAGCGTCTGTCCATTGTAGCTTTACTTGGGTCTGATCTTACAAAAAAAGTAACTGATTCAGCTGAGACTGGAGAATTAGGTCGTGCTTTCATTGCCACTGCCTGTCTCGGTAGAAAATTTCCTAAATAAATCAGAAATGGACGAGGGTATTGGCTCCCCTTATTCCTCTGGACTGGTGGTAGTCTATGAACCCTGTGCAGTTGAGAGTCCCAGTCCCAGTCAGAGAGATCAGGAAAGGCCCTTTGGAGTAGTTGAACCATATAACCCCTCGGTTCCGCCCCCTCTGGGATACCAAAAAGCCTAAGATTTTGTCGGCGCTGACGATTTTCCATGTCCTCCAGCTTAATCTGTATGCCTGATATCTGGTCTCGTGCTTCTTTGCAAGAAAATCTGTAAGTGCTGACAGTTCTTCAGTAACCATAACTCTCTGCTGCAGCTCTGAGATATCTTGGGTTAGCCCTCCAAATTTTTCTGCCATTTCCTGCAGAGACTGTCCCATTCTACTATTATCTTCTCGGACCTGCATATAATGTTGTTGCGCCTCCTGCCTTTGCTCATTTAAGGACTGTAGTATCAGGCAGAGTGGTGGTGTCAGCGCTTCTTGGCTACCTGTTGCTCCTTCCCCCAGTTGAGCCTTCCCCTGGGTGGCATGAGTTCCTTCTGTAACATGTACATTTCCATGGACTGGGAGTGTAGATTGCAACCCATCCGGGACCCCCAGCTTGGAGCTATCCTCCACTACTATGGGTGAAGGGTGGGCCTTCGTTACGTGCCCTCAATTGGGCTAGTACCCGAGTCGTAATGCCATAGTCTTCACGCCTCCCTTCGCTTGCACCCATTTCCGCAGAGGGCTATTATCACAGATGACTTTCCCTCGTGGGGGTACCATGTTCTGCACGGCAGATGCTTTTTTTGTCCTATTTTTAGCTTTCCCTTTCCCTTTTTTACTCATAGGTAATTTGCCCACAGCCTGTGCGGAAAGTTCCGTTAGCTCTTCAACATCATCGAATGAACCCCACTCGTTGCCTTCACCTTCCTCTGAGATGCCATCTATAGCAACGCAAACCTTCGCACCTAATTCCGCCACCGCATTAGCCAATATAACAGAACGATACTCTCCTTGAGTTGACGGGCTTAAATTGCTGGATGTATCAAGCGAGTTGATAAAGTTAGTTGCATTGGGTGGGCTCTTGTCGAACCTCTCAGGCGTACACATAGACTGAGTTAGCATTGAGGACTCTGTTATACAGCCTCCAAACCCATCTCCGCCATCCATATTGAACATATTACCACGGCTTTTGGCTCTGTACGCCGCTGAAACTGTATGATTAGAAATAATAGCAGCATGGTCGGTAGTGGCGCTGTTGCAGTCGGGGATTACCGCCAACAGAGCCTCTGCAACCTTGTTGCCAGAGAAGTACTTTCCTGAGTTACCCGCTAGAAGCTCTGGTATTTTCCCCGTTTGTAACAGACGTGAAAGTGGCTTACCAATTGCAGTGCCTGGCTTCTCCATCACGCTCGCACAATCAGATATGCCTGCCTCTCCTCCAGCGGCGTTCCTACCAGTGCGGGTGTTCCTCGAAGCTGTTTTAGGTGGCGCCATCCTTCTCCTGACCTCCGGCACTGAAGCTGTTGACGGAGCTACAGCAGAGGGCAGACCTGACCAGTCGAGCACCGTCCAGCCAACCGATCTCCAAAGGAGCAGCCGAGACGCCCACAGCAGCCGCCCGATCCTCGCCGTAGCAAGCTGCCACATTCGTTTGAGTTCCCGGTAAGGAGCACCAGGGCTGTTAACTCAGCGGTAAATACAAAAGCTGCTCTGGATGTTTTTGTTTTTCTTTAGATGCTAAGGCGTTTAGGCATTTAAGCGCTTATCTCCGTCTCCGCGTCTCTCCGGTTGCGATCCTGGGTGCGGGGAGACCCTCATTCGGCTGCTCTCCGTGGCGGCTTCAATCCGCCATCTTGGTTCTCCCGACTCTTTCCGGAAGTGAACAATTTCATGAAGGACATCTCCGTTCCTATTGTCTCTCTACACAGGACATAATTCAGATGATGTTCCCAGGATATTATTTGATGTTAATTGATCTTGTGAATGCATACTTTCACCTTCCTATGCTCCCCACCTATCTTCAATTTAGTTTGTTTTAGTTTTGTGGTACCTACACAATTATATCAGTTTCAGGTCCTGCCCTTTCGTTTAATATTAGCTTTAAGGGTTTTTACCAAGGTTCTACACCCATTATTTTAGGGACTTTAATCAGCACGGATCTAGGGTAGTTTTTTTTTTATAGGTTCCCAAATGTTATCTTTGTTAACTTTATATTTTGTATACATTTTATTTATTAGTGTTTTTAAAACGTGAAGCAATTCATGTCCTTATCTTCACATCCTTTCAACGCTGACTTTTGAACTATCTGACCCAACACCAGCAAGTATTTCCGAATGATCTTCCATCCTTCATCCCCCATAGTCATAGCAATGTTTTCCCACTCTATTCTGTTTGTGCTGCAGATATGCCCTCTTACAGGGTCTCTTAATGGCGACCACTCTCCCCATACCAGTCCATAGTGCATTCTTTACCTAACCCATACTTTCTCTTAATTTCCTTGGACATCCTCTCTCTTCAAGCACCAATTGTTCTGCTTCCATACGTGTATGTTCATGCCCGCTTGCCACATTTGTTTAGTTGGGGCTTGCTGTTTCTCCACATCCTAGCTATTTCTCTTTTAGCTATTATAAATCCCAGTGCACAGAACAACAGTTCGGACTGTGGGAGATCAATATCACTTGGTATAACCAGTATGAAAAAGTAGGGATAGGGTGACCAGATGTCCCGGATTTCCCCTGCCAGTCCTGTTATCCAGGAGACTGTCCCGACATCCCAACACTTTTCAGTTTTGTCAATACATGTCCCGGTTTTTGGGACAAAGAAAAGCCAAGTCTGCAAAGCATAATTGAAACTATGCTGTCCTCTTAGCAGGCTCCTCTAAAGTCTGAAGTGATTTAAGTTGTTATCTGTTTCTTTGAAACTGCACTTGAGGTCAGCTGCTTGCTCGTTGCAGATGGAATACAGAGTGGGGGAGGGGGACTCAGGGTGGAGGTCCTGTCGAAGCTAATGATAACGTATGTGCTGAGACTGCTGTAATTCGGTTAAGGCTCGCCTTTCCGTGCTGAAAAGAATCTTTTAAAATCACTGTATTTTACTTATTTTGCGGCGCTTGTATTTTTTATTTTAACTGATATACAATTGCCTTCATTAAGCGGTAGAAATCGCACTGTGCTTGCTGTAAAATTCTTGTAAAATCTTGCCTGTTAATTCGTCTTTGCGTTCACTCCCCGGTCCACCACAGCTGGTGCTGGTTGTGTGGAGGGAGCATTCACGCCATAATCGCTTTCCCCACTTCCTGTGGGGCACTTTCAAACCGCCATCTTGAGGAGGTGACGGTCTAGTCTTTTGACCTACTCTGCCCTGCACACTATATAATCAGGCTATGGCGCTGACGCGCACTTGATGATAACGTATGTGCTGAGACTGCTGTAATTCGATTAAGGCTCGCCTTTCCGTGCTGAAAAGAATCTTTTAAAATCACTGTATTTTACTTATTTTGCGGCGCTTGTATTTTTTATTTTAACTGATATACAATTGCCTTCATTAAGCGGTAGAAATCGCACTGTGCTTGCTGTAAAATTCTTGTAAAATCTTGCCTGTTAATTCGTCTTTGCGTTCACTCCCCGGTCCACCACAGCTGGTGCTGGTTGTGTGGAGGGAGCATTCACGCCATAATCGCTTTCCCCACTTCCTGTGGGACACTTTCAAACCGCCATCTTGAGGAGGTGGCGGTCTAGTCTTTTGACCTACTCTGCTCTGCACACTATATAATCAGGCTATGGCGCTGACGCGCACTTGATGATAACGTATGTGCTGAGACTGCTGTAATTCGATTAAGGCTCGCCTTTCCGTGCTGAAAAGAATCTTTTAAAATCACTGTATTTTACTTATTTTGCGGCGCTTGTATTTTTTATTTTAACTGATATACAATTGGCTTCATTAAGCGGTAGAAATCGCACTGTGCTTGCTGTAAAATTCTTGTACAATCTTGCCTGTTAATTCGTCTTTGCGTTCACTCCCCGGTCCACCACAGCTGGTGCTGGTTGTGTGGAGGGAGCATTCACGCCATAATCGCTTTCCCCACTTCCTGTGGGACACTTTCAAACCGCCATCTTGAGGAGGTGACGGTCTAGTCTTTTGACCTACTCTGCCCTGCACACTATATAATCAGGCTATAGCGCTGACGCGCAGCGGACGCGCGCCGCGGGCGCGCCGCGGGCGCGCCGAAGGCGCGCCCAAGGCAAGCCCGTCTGTGCCCGTCCGCGACCGTCACGCGTCCAGCGCCAGCCATGCTGCCCGATGCCCCTTAAATAAGATCATGATGTCTCGGCATCTGAAGGAACTGAACATAGATAAAAAATGCGGTCACATGTTAGAAGTGAACTATATTATGGGTCCAATAAGCTGCCTGAAATGCCAGACCCAAATAAATGTTGTTAATCCCCATTTAACGACTGACTCAGATATTACACACACTCACTCGGGATCCATCCTTGGGGGCTTAATTAATGCGCGCTCCTTAAGGAAGCATGCCCTTGATATAAATGAGTTGATTGTAGAGAATGAATTAGACCTTTTATTCATTACCGAAACTTGGTTGAGTGAAGACTGCAACCCAGATATAGTGATCGCCCTGCCGCCAGACTTCACTCTGTGTAGGCTTGACAGAGAGGAGGGCAGGGGAGGGGGAGTCGCCATCATACATAGGGAGAATATGCAGGTGAAGACTTTTACCCTCCAAGGTCTAAAAGGAGCAGAAAACATGGGCTTTTGTTGTGCCATGGGCAACTCCTTTTCATTCTCGGGGGTACTACTATATCGGCCGCCAGGCAATAGCAGTATATTCTTGGAATCCCTGGGAGACGCCCTTAGTGAGGCAGTACTTAGGTACTCAAACTTTACCCTTTTTGGTGTTGGTGACATTAATCTCCATTTGGAATGTGAAAATAGCCCGGGAGTATCATCTTTCCTAGAAATTATTTCAATTTTGGGACTTCAACAGATGGTCCAAGGTCCATCTCACGGTGGAGGACATACGCTTGGCACCGTCTGTACCAACTTAAAGTCTCTACAGATAAGCAATTTACTGCCACAGATTTGGACGGACCACAGTTTTATCCCTTCGTCTTTCCTATTCCTCAGAAAGTTAGTATGGGCATAAATGACAGTGATCGCATCCACGCTCCTAAGCGGAAATGGCTCTCATTAGCCTCTGATCCCCGCCTGACAGCTACAGCTCAAGATACAGTACCCGAACACATAGGGGAACCAGAAGAGGACTCAGACTGTCTAATTGGATCACATCCATTGGGAACAAACTGGAATCTTCTAGGGGAGGTAGTAGAATATCTAAAAGGAAGATCCACAATGATCCCTGGTTTTCCAGGGAACTAGTGGATCTCCATCTTCACAGTAAGCAACTGGAGCGTAAGTGGAGGAGGAAATATGAACCTTCCAGCCGGCTCATCTTTAAATCCTTTAGGAAGAAGTATAAGTTGGCCATTAATGCTGCAAAAAGGGAATACTTTTGCAACAAAATTACTACAGCCAAGAACAATCAAAAAGAAATATTTAAAATTGTAAAATCTTTTATTGATCCTAAAGCCCTGTATTCCACCATACCGGCGTCGGTGACACTTTGCAATGATATTGCATGTTTTTTTGAAGAGAAAGTTAAAAACATTCAAAGGAACTTTAAGACCTTTATACCAGAAGATCCTACTGATATAAGAGAACCAAACTCCAATCCAAATTCTCCAGTTCTTCCATCATTTCAAATGGCCACATTAGCTCAAACAAAAGAGGCCATTTTAGCCTGTAAATCAGGCTCACCCTTGGATGTATGTCCCTCAACTTTTCTACATCGCATAATCGAGGTGGTCAACCCAATCATCAATGGTATAGTGAACTCTTCCCTTGCCTTGGGTATTGTTCCCAGAGATTGGAAATTTGCCGTTGTCAAACCGTTAAAAAAAAAACAGAATGTAGAGCCCTCAATCTTATCAAACTACAGGCCTATCTCTCTCCTCCCTATCTTGGGGAAGATCACTGAGAAAATAGTATGTCAGCAACTTGCCAGCTTTACTGAATCCGCAGCTATCCTCCATCCTCGACAGTCGGGTTTTCGTCCCAAAACTCGACAGAATCAGCCCTTCTCGAGATATCGGACACCCTGAAATTCATCTTGGACAGTGGCAGGAAGGCAGTCCTGATTCTTTTGGATTTGTCTGCCGCGTTTGATACCATCTCCCATGATATCCTGATTGCCAGATTAAGATCAGGCGGCATCACAAACCGAGCATTGGACTGGATAACATCATTCCTGTCTAACAGGAGACAGGTCATCTCCCTGGGATCCTGTATGTCATCTGAACGCACTGTCTCCACGGGTGTCCCACAGGGGGCCTCTATCAGCCCCCTGTTGTTTAACATATACATGGCTCCACTGATCTCATTGATCTCTTCCTTTGGAATTGAGACAACATCCTATGCCGACGATACCCAACTCATTCTGTCTTTGGAGGATGGATCAACATCAGCAGAAGAGAATTTTAAAGCTTGTTTCTCAGCGATCATTAAATGGATGTCTAACAATCATCTCTGCTGTAACACCGACAAAACAGAGATTCTTCCCATAGGTAAAAACAATACATTTCAACCCAAAGACTGGTGGCCAGAGAATATCGCAGCCCCTCCATCAACTGTTGAGGTTGCCAGAAATCTGGGAGTTTTCTTCGACTCCTCACTCTCTTTTAAGCCACATGTCCTAAAACTAACGGGGATCTGTTCCGGTTACATTCGTACGCTGAAAAAATTCTTCAGTCTTATTCCATCAGCAGCAAGAAAAACGGTTATAGTGGCCCTTATACTGTCACGGTTGGACTACTGTAACAGCCTTCTTGTAGGGACCAATAAATCCTCCCTGAGAAGGCTTCAGGTGGTCCAACACGCAGCTGCTAGACTGGCTTTGGGACTCCCCCGCAAATCTTCGGCCTCAGGGGCTTTGAAGATTTTGCATTGGCTCTCAATTCCTAAAAGAATCCTTTTCAAACTTCTATTGACAACCTTCAGAGCGGTACGAGGAGTGGGCCCGGCCTATCTCTCCGCCAGATTTAAACCTTACATCGCGTCTAGAACATTACGATCTAGTTCGGCCAATCTGTTAACAATAGGTAGGTTTAAACTGTCATCAAAAGGAGGGAAGTCAGCAACGATACTGGGAGCAAAAGCCTGGAATCATATGCCAAAGGAACTGAGGGCAATCCAACGGGAAGATCTGTTTAGACGGGCCCTGAAGACTTGGATCTTTGGTTTATCAGATACCGCCTCCCTTGCCTTCATTTAGACTGTACAGTAAGCAGCTAGTAACGTTATCTATAAGCGCCAGGAGGCTCCGTCAGGAGTGACAGTTGCGCTATATAAACCTTCCTTTTCATTTCATTTCAATGTTACGTGTGTGAGAGTGTGTGTATATATAGGTATATGTGTGTTTCAATGCCCTACCTATTCTGAAGTGTCAGCTTTTGTTGTGGTATATTCTATGTAGAATTTGTAACTTAATAAATGTCAGTCTTGTGTTTTTTTTGCTACTTTAGGGTGCATTAAAGCAGCTTCCCAATGAATGTCTAAGATCCCTCTCCCAGGTCCTCCTAAGTTTCGGTAGGCTGTCAGGTTCTTTTTTTTTTTTAACTTTATTTTTCCAATTTGTATTAACAACACAGTGGGTGAACAAGTGTGCATGGCACCCCCACTTCAAAGCAATCTTAATATACCACAAAGACCATCGACACATGGGATTCAGACAATTACATACACCAGTAAACATGTACATATATATGCCAGTGGGACTTATACATAGCAGTTTTATGATCTATCGCTCTCTTCACCGGTCGACCCGTCTTGCTAAAACCAGGGTTAATTGCAGCAATTTATACACCATCTTACGCTTTTTGGGTCTCCATACTTGTCCCAACAGATGATGTATTGGAGTAGCCTCCTCTCAAAGGCCAGTTCCCACCTTCATTTGTTCAAGCACATGTAGCCAGTACTGGTGTACCTCTGTGCACCCCTATGCTAGATGAAGGAAATCTGCTCCTTTCCTATTACATCTGGTACAGGCGTTAGAGCGGCTCGGGTCTATGCTATTCAGTCTCCCCGGTGTCAAATACACACGATGCAGGAAGTTGAAGTGTATTAGCTTAAAACCTGCATTACAGGACACTGTGTGTGTTGGGGCGCATGCTGCTTTTCATGTCTTGTCTTCCAAGGGCGTCTGTAGGTCTCCATCCCATGCAATGTGTCCCCTGGGAGAAGGTGCTTGTGAATTCGCCCTTATGGCCTTGTACAACAATGAAATCAGTCAACGCCCACCCCGCAAGTGAGCAAGATATCAAGCGTTCTGGTTGTCTGAGGGGCATTTGGGTATGTAGGCCATGTTACTCTGGCCAACTCTGAGAAGCCGGCATGTTGCAGATACTTCCCACGTCCTAAGCCGAACCCCCCACAAGCCTTTTCATATGCAATAAAGGTTTCATTGGGGTACAGATCTGCCACAACCTTACATCCGCCCTCTCTCCAGGTCCAAAACACCATGTTTTTTTTATCATTTTACGCACTGGTGCTAGAACCCAGATATTCAACTCCGGGTGAAATGGTGCATGCCTAAGTATTCTCTCCACAAACTTCTGCCATATAGAGATGCGGTCTGTTTAATCACATACAGCAACTCTCTTCGTATTGCCTTGTAAGCACCTGCAAGGCTACCCTCCTTCGCTAGCCCGCCCAGTACAAGGACCCCAGCACTGAGTTCAGTTGCCTAAAGACCACCATGAGTACGCCACATAATGAGTTCTGAAGCACATATAAGCATCGAGGCAGGACAACCATTTTGGCGACCGTAACTCTGCCCACGAGAGATAGTGGCAGGGTGTTCCAGAAGGTCACCGAGCGCCTCAGGGATTCAAGCACTCTAGTTGCATTTAATTGCAATAATTGTGCGTCTCCGTGCGCTTCCTGTTTACCCGGTCTCCCAGCGCAACCCTAGTATCGGAAGATCTTCCAGAGGTCGCGCGGCCAGCCCCACCAACGAAAAAATCAAAGACTTATGCCTGTTAAGGTGCAGACCTGAATATTCAGTGAACTCGTCCAACAGCTGCAGGAGTTTGGGGATCGCGACTCGGCGGGGGTTCGGAGGGACGCAACATAGAACAATGCATCGTCCGCAAATAGGGACACTAAATGAGTGACATTCCCCACCGTATTCCCCATTGTTCAAGATTCCGCCTGATCCATACCACCAACAGCTCAATGACCAGGGCGAATAGCAGGGGCGACAGTGGGCAGCCCTGTCATGTTCCTCGCTTCAGTGTCCAGTTCACCGACCAAAATTGTCCTACTCATACCCGGACACTCGGGTCTATATATAAGAGTTTGAACCATTTGCGAAACTGCGGACCGAATCCAGACACTCTCAACACCTCCTGAAGATTACCCCAATCCACAGTGTCGTATGCTGTTTCGAGTTCGATGGAAACTAAAGCCAATTCATCTTTTTCATGTTGTTTTTCATGTATGACATGTGTAAGGTGCCGTAAATTCAGGCCCGTGCTACGACCTGGGATAAACCCACACTGGTCCTTATGAACAAGATAGTTCATATGCAGAGCTAATGGCTTTGCCAGCACCCTTGCATAATATTTGGATATCCAAATTTATCAGTTTGTAGAAGGGGTTGTACCAGCCTATCTGAGTAAGCCTGGTAGAACTCGATTAGGAAACCATCTCCCCCGGAGCTTTGGCTCTAGGTATTTTGGTTAGCGCCTCAAGTACCTCCTCTGCAGGTAGTTGCGTCTCTAGTTCCTTTTGGGCCTCCGGTGTGAGCCTCGTTAGTTAAAGCCCTTCTAGGAATGGGGCATAACGCTGAGCCAGGGCTGCTGGAGCTGCAGAATACACCTTCTGTAGGTGCTGTTGGAGCACTTCCAATATTTCCTGTCTGGAAAATATCATATTGTCCGCTGAATTACGTATGCATGTCGTCATCGGGGGTGGCGGGGACAGTTTCCTGCGCAATATCCAGGCCAACAGGTGCTCTGTCTTATCTCCTTCAGCATGTAGACTCTGGCGGTATTGAGTAAGTGTGTATTTGTCCAGCCTGTCCCACATGTAGCTGAACTGCTCACGTAGTGTGTGCTCCTGAACATCTGTGGCAGGCAGCCCCTTTGTGTTTGTCTGTAGTTCCGCTAACACATCCTCCCTGTCGCGCAACTCTCGCCACAACTGTCGTCTTACTCCACACGTCAGTCCCATTCCCACACCGCGTACTACTGCCTTCATAGCTTCCCACTGTCCCCCTACTGCCTGTGGTGTTCCAGTTATGTTTCATGTAATCTGAAAGCGACCTAGAAAGCGATGCCTTGCCCTCTTGATCTTCTAGCTTCTCAGGGGGTATTTACTGGTGACGGGGCATCTGATTTTTTGTTTTCCACTGCACTGCGCAGAACACTGGGGCATGATCTGACAAGAATCTAGCCGGGTGGGTTATCTCAACAGCCAGAAGAGTGGGGTTTTCGGTCACTAAGATCCTATCTAACCTGCTATGTGTCGTGTTCCGCGGCGCTTGCCGTATCCCCGCCAACGCACACACACAAACGCCGGGAGACTCACTTCCGGTTGGAGGTCGAGTCCCGGACTAGTCTTTTGCAGCACACGAGAGGTCGCAGAAGCACTTCCGGGGGAAACGCTTAAACTTCGCGTTTCCCGCCGGCTCCGTGCTTCGGATTCTCCTGGATTCCCCAGTGACGTCAGTGCTGTTCCCGGAGCCGAGTCGCGTCTAGGAAACCCTGGTGTCTTCCACGCCGAGGCGCACCGGTTGACCCTCCTCGCCGCGCTAGAGCGCACATCGAGGTATTGAACCTCCCCCGACTTCTGAGTCTTTGATTCCATAGCGCAGGAGCGCTTGTGGGATTACCTTGCTTTGATTCCATAGCGCAGGAGCGCTTGTGGGATTTCCTTGCTTTCCATAGCGCCAGAGCGCTTGTGGGATTACCTTGCTTTGATTCCATAGCGTTGGAGCGCTTGTGGGATTACCTTGCTTTCCATAGCCCCGGAGCGCTTGTGGGATTACTTTGCTTTCCATATCGCCGGAGCGCTTGTAGGATTACTTTGTTTCCATAGCACAAGAGCGCTTGTGGGGTTACTTTGATTTTCATAGCGCAGGAGCGCTGCAATGGGGAATAACTCCACAGAGCTGGAGCCTTGTTCTTAACCAACCATTGCCTTTCAGGGATGCCACTGTTTTAGCTTGCCTAATTGTTTCAGCAAGATTGCGCAGGAGCGCCATTGCTCATGGTTTTGACTTTTTCTTTTGGCACGTTGCGCAGGAGCGCGTTCCTTTGGTTTCACTGAGGTGTCCGTGTTCTGGAGCACCTCGCCTGGATTAGCCTTCTTTGGAGCAGCGCAGATTCTGGGTGCCGTGGTCCACAGAAGCATTGAGGGCACCGAGATCCCCCACACACCAAGCCACTACGTCCTTTCTGGCTCCCTTCCCTGCGTCCATCTCATCCCTGCTGGGTCCTACTGTCCACGAGGGTCAGGTTGGTACAGGGACGGTTGCTCTTGTCGTCTCTGCGGAATTGCTTCACAAGCAGCGGTAAGTCTTGTGAGGCATCTGACAGAATCCGAAGCCCACGATAATTATTCCACCCAGACGACATGGGCGACCCGGAGGTTACATTACAGGACATAGCAGTCATGTTGGCTGCCATGCAAGCCGAGAACCTCAATTTACGCCATGATATCACTGCCCTACAGGGCCAAATGGCATCCGGGGTTACCAGTCATTGGGGAACCACCCCTAGCCCCAGAGTCTTACAAGAAGGTCTGTTGAGGCAGCCTACATTTACCTTTCGGGGGTCCTCTACTGCCACCAATCCGAATACCGCCATACAAGTGGTCACGCCCCATTCTGTACAGCTGGCACCACCTGAACGCTTCTACGGTGACAGCACCAAGTACGGCATATTCATCCATCAATGCCACCTGCATTTCATGGCTAGAACCGCGGCTTTTCCCGACGATGCATCCAAAGTCGCCTACATTCTGTCATACATGGGAGGGGACGCCGCTCAGTGGTCCATTGCATTGGTAGAAAACGACGACCCCATGCTCCACCACCTGCCGACGTTTAAGGAAGCCATGCAGCGTATGTTCGCTCGTCACACCTTTGTGCAAGCAGCAGACAATGAGTTGCTCAACCTAAAACAAGGCAACCAAGACTTGCTTCACTATATCACCATGTACAGCAGGCTTGTTATCGAGGCCCATTGGCCTGAGGAGAAGAATGTATCAGTGTTCTATCTGTGATTGCGCAATGTTCTAAAGGATCTCATCTCACATTTACCCAATCCGCCTGACGAAATAGGTCCCTTCATTGATTTGGTGGTGAAAATGAATTTCCGACTACAAGAAAGAGGGACTGAGAAGGGAAAAGGCAGTGACAACCGTTTCTTGTCCTTTGGGGACAAGGGTATCGAAAAGGCCAAAAACGAATCCACTCCCCAGGGCGAGGCTCCTGAACCCATGCAAATCGGGGGCATCAGAGGACCCTTGACTAGCCAAGAAAGAGAAAAAAGGAGGAAGCAGAACTAATGCCTATACTGTGGAAAAAGCGGTCACTTCATCAGGGAATGTCCGGTGAAACCAACAAAACCTCGGGGCAGAAGGCCTTTTGCGTTGCCCATCACCAAAGGCGACAAGTCGGAAAACGAGACAACCCAGTAGACAAAGGGATCCGTCCTCTGGGTTCTTCATCTTGCTCCTCAGCGATCCCTGCTGTATTCGATGGCAGTCACCACGTAGGGGTAGAAGTATCCTTACAGAATCAGGCGGGCAGATCCTGGTTGGTAACCGCTATGTTGGATTCCGGTGTGACAGGCAGCTTTATTGACACCGTTTTTTTACGTGCCTTGGGTATAAACACAGTGTCAAAAGCACAACCCGAAACAGTCAAGGCTGTTGATGGAACGGACCTGACTTCCGGCCCTATCAGGCAGCGAACCGAGAACATGACTATGTCCTTTGAGAACCACCACGCCGAGTCCATCTGCTTTGACGTCATCGACGCCCCTCAATTCAAGGTTATTCTCGGATTGCCGTGGTTGGTGAAGCATAATCCCCGCATCGATTGGGTGTCCAGACTCATACACCTGGATTCGGAACACTGCTGTGGGACCTGTTATGCGAAGGACGACCTTATGGGGGTCCGCTCCATGCAAGCAAGATAGCTGCCCTTACAAGGCATGGGGATGGTTTCCCAAGCAGCTATACCGGAGGAATATCAGGACCTAGCGGAAGTGTTCGACAAGAAGGGAGCCAACACCCTGCCACCACATCGGTCGTTCGATTGCCGAATAGGTCTGATCCCCGGCTCCACGTTGCCATGCAGCAGGATCTATTCACTCACGGAAAAGGAGAACATCCACCTACGATCTTATTTGGACGAGTTTCTGGACAACGGTTTTATTCGTCATTCCAGGTCTCCGGTGTCCGCTCCTCTCTTCTTCGTATCGAAGAAGGAAGGTGATCTGAGGACCTGTATAGACTTTCGGGTTGATGAACGCCATCACCGTGAAAAACCGGTACCCACTACCATTGCTCTCCAATCTCCTGGATCAGGTAAAAGACGCCTCAGTTTACACCAAGCTCGACCTGCGGGGTGCTTACCATCTTGTCAGAGTCCGAAAGGGTGACGAATGGAAGACTGCCTTCCGGACGAAATTCGGTCTGTTCGAGTACCAGGTCATGCCTTTCGGACTCTGTAACGCCCCCGCAGCGTTCCAGTTCTTCATCGACGAGGTGTTAAGAGGCTACATAGACGTGTTCTGTATTGTCTACATAGACGACATCCTGATATACTCACAGACCATAGCAGAACACGTGCAGCACGTGCGTTCCGTCCTTCAGCGGCTGGAAAGACATCGTTTGTACGTGAAACTGGAGAAGAGCGTTTTCCACGTCACCTCTGTTGAGTTCCTGGGGCACATCATCACTCCGGCAGGCATCCAAATGGACAACAAAAAGGTAGAAGCCATCTTATCCTGGCCTCCTCCGGAGTCCGTAAAGGGGGTCCAAAGGATTCTAGTACCGCCAACTACTACCGTAGATTTATCACAGGCTTCTCCGAGATGGTGGCTCCTATTACACGCTTGCTGCGCAAAGGGGTGCGTTTTGGTTGGGATCAGAAAGCAGACAACGCCTTCCAAGAACTGAAAAGGCGTTTCACCATAGCCCCGGTTCTGGTGCATCCGGATACCGAGCAGCCCTTCATAGTGGAGGCAGACGCCTCTAAGGACGACATAGGGGGCGTGTTGTCCCAACGAAGCACCAGCACAGGACAGCTGCATCCGGTGGCCTTTTACTCCCAAAAACTCCAACCAGCTGAACGTAACTACATAGTGTCCGACAGGGAGCTCCTAGCAATCAAGACAGCGTTCGAGGAATGGCGCCACTTCCTAAAAGACGCCAAACACACAGTAACCATCTACACAGACCACAGGAACCTCCAGTTTCTACGATCAGCCCGTGCCCTCACCGCCCGACAGCTCCGATGGACCCTATTCTTCAATGAATACAACTTCGTGATCACGTTCCGACCCGGGAAAGAAAACGCCAAAGCAGACGCCCTTTCACGGCTAGACGAATCCGACGAGGAGGCCGAAAACGCCGAGCCTGTTCCCATAATCTCGGAGAAACACTTCCAGGGCGTAGTAGCATCCTCGGACTTCATGACTCAGGTGAAAAACGACACGAAGCAATCTGATCCAGGTGTCCTGGCAGAGGGACACGAAGGGGTGACTTGTGTGGATGGGTTGTTGTTTCGGGGAGAACGGTTGTACCTACCTAGGGTGCCCTGTCAGCAAAAAGCAGTCCGCATGTGCCACGATCATGTCCTCTCCGGCCACCCTGGCTATCACAAGACGCTTGAGCTCGTGACAGTTTTGGTGGCCGACAATGGTGATCAACACGAGAAACCATGTAACCAACTGTGCCATTTGTCTGTTGGGGAAGAACAGTTCAGAGCCCCCTGTTGGTCTGCTGCGTTCCATCCCTGTGCCACCGTGTCCGTGGCACACCATCTCCATGGATTTCGTGGTGGAACTCCCTCTCACCAAGACAGGGCACACCACGGTTCTCACCATAGTCGACCACCTCTCCAAGATGGCACATTTCGTACCCTTGGCGAAAGTGCCCACAGTTGCGGAATTGGCCTTGATCTTTGTGCACGAAGTGGTTCACCTCCATGGCATTCCGTCGGTGGTTATAACGGACCGGGGATCGCAGTTCGTGTCCCGCTTCTGGAAGGAGGTATGCAGGATCCTCGAGATGGACGTGCGCCTGTCCTCAGCGTACAACCCCCTGACAGACGGTCAGGCCGAAAGAACAAACCACACCATGGAGCAGTACCTCCGTTGTTTGCTGCTTATGGTTGAGAAGGAATGGTCCGAGGTACTGTGGATGGCGGAATACGCGTACAACAGCAAGCATTCGGCCATCGGTATGTCCCCCTTCTTTTGTCTCCACGGCAGTCACCCTCGCACCACCGCCTGGGAGGTACCCCGGGACAGCCGGTTACCGACGGTACGTTCGTATCATGATTCCCTGCGCAGCCTCTGGCAACAAGCACGGTTCGAGTTGGCCAAAGCGAAGGACACCTACAAGGCGCATGCTGACGCACATAGACAGAAGGAGCCCGAATACCGCTTGGGTGACAGGGTGTGGCTTTCCATTCGGCACCTTAACGTGCATGGCCCCAAGAAACGGTTGCCCCGTTTTGTGGGCCCCTTTGTCATCGAGAAGGTGGTCAACCCCGTGGCTATGAGGCTCTCGCTTCCTCCGCACATGAAGATCCACCCTGTCTTTCATGTCTCCCTGCTGCGGGCGGTTCATTCTGGTAGTACTGTTCCCTCTCCTCCTTCTCCGGTGGTGGTGGAGGACCATGTTGAGTATGAGGTCAGGGCCATCTTGGGTTCTCGTCGTACCAGGGGTAAGCTATTCTACCTGGTGGACTGGAAGGGGTACGGTCCAGATGAGCGATCTTGGGAGCCTTTGTCCCATGTACGCCATACTCCCGTTCTGGTCCGTGCCTTTCATCTGAGTTACCCTCTGAGCCCTCGCCCTGCCTCCCCTGTTTGAGTACTGGGGGGGTGGGATCTGTTTTGGGAGGGGGTACTGTCGTGTTCCGCGGCGCTTGCCGTATCCCCGCCAACGCGCACACACAGAAACGCCGGGAGACTCACTTCCGGTTGGAGGTCGAGTCCCGGTCTAGTCTTTTGCAGCACACGAGAGGTCGCAGAAGCACTTCCGGGGGAAACGCTTAAACTTCGCGTTTCCCGCCGGCTCCGTGCTTCGGATTCCCCTGGATTCCCCAGTGACGTCAGTGCTGTTCCCGGAGCCGAGTCGCGTCTAGGAAACCCTGGTGTCTTCCACGCCGAGGCTCACCGGTTGACCCTCCTCGCCGCGCTGGAGCGCACATCGAGGTATTGAACCTCCCCCGACTTCTGAGTCTTTGATTACATAGCGCAGGAGCGCTTGTGGGATTACCTTGCTTTGATTCCATAGCGTTGGAGCGCTTGTGGGATGACCTTGCTTTCCATAGCGCCGGAGCGCTTGTGGGATTACTTTGCTTTCCATATCGCCGGAGCGCTTGTGGGATTACTTTGTTTCCATAGCACAGGAGCGCTTGTGGGGTTACTTTGATTTTCATAGCGCAGGAGCGCTGCAATGGGGAATAACTCCACAGAGCTGGAGCCTTGTTCTTAACCAACCATTGCCTTTCAGGGATGCCACTGTTTTAGCTTGCCTAATTGTTTCAGCAAGATTGCGCAGGAGCGCCATTGCTCATGGTTTTGACTTTTTCTTTTGGCATGTTGCACAGGAGCGCTTTCCTTTGGTTTCACTGAGGTGTCCGTGTTCTGGAGCACCTCGCCTGGATTAGCCTTCTTTGGAGCAGCGCTGATTCTGGGTGACGTGGTCCACAGAAGCATTGAGGGCACCGAGATCCCCCACACACCAAGCCACTACGTCCTTTCTGGCTCCCTTCCCTGCGTCCATCTCATCCCTGCTGGGTCCTACTGTCCACGAGGGTCAGGTGGGTACAGGGACGGGTGCTCTTGTCGTCTCTGCGGAATTGCTTCACAAGCAGCGGTAAGTCTTGTGAGGCATCTGACACTATGTGTGTCATGTGTGGGTGAATGACGTGTAGAGCCTCTGTTTCGGGTGTCGTACTTGCCAGATGTCCTGTAGCCCTAATTGCTTCATGATCTGCAATTGTCTTGTCATGCGCAGTTTAGTGCCCGTTCTGGGCGGATGTCGGTCCAGATTGGGATATATAATACAGTTCAAATCTCCCAACCACACAAGCGGTACATCCAGATCCGCCATTATAAGATCCTGCATCGCTGAATAAAAGGCAGGCTCATCTGTGTTCGAGGCATAATTGTTTAGAATGGCAATGTCACTGCCATTCCAACTGTCCTCATAGAAGCACATATCGCCCCCCACATCTGCTTCCATGTACTGGAGTGTGAACGGTGTACCCAGGGCCATGCAGACAAGCACGTCCCTAGCATATGTAGAATAGGAGGAGTGGAAAACCTGGCCCCTCCACATTTTTGCTACCTTATTCGCCCGGTGTCGTCTAAGTGCGTTTCATGTAGACATGCAAATGCTATATTGTGCCTTTTTATAACAGAGAGGAACCTATGACGTTTAGTGTAATTGCCTAGCCCCCTGACATTCCAGCATAGATATTTAACCTCCCGTGCCATGGTATCGCCACTTATTTCTCACTCTGCATGTGCCGCAGCGTTCGCTGCCCCACCTACCACTCGACTATACAACTTATAACGATCAATGAACAATAAACTGAAACTCCCCACCTCCAACCCACGGACAATACTCGCACAACTTCACAGCAGGGGCAGGTCTATAATGTTATGTCCCCCATCTACCCACCCCATTGCAGACCAGCAGTTGCACATTAATTCTATGATACCGTGGAAACTCGCGTACCACTCGCTCAGATAGCCGCCGTGTGCCCCCACCCCTGCCAGGCCCAAGCACACATGGAATTGTGACCTTTCCCTGCCATTCAAACTCCCTTCCCATGAAGAGCTTTTCCACTTCAACTCACATGTTCCTCATCCCAAACACGCTGACCAATAAACCATCCCAGGGGCATCAGCTAAATCATTGCTTTCTCATACACCCCCCCCCCCTATTGCAGACTTCTCTTCCATCAGCGTCTCAGGCAAAATGTCCGCAGTTGAGCCCACAGTCTGCTTCTCCTGACCCAGTTGAGTGGTGGCGGCTACTGGCAAGGGGTCCAAGGTTCCAGCAGCTATGTTAGCATCTATTTTCAACAATCCGTCCTCTCCCACCGTGATCCTTGGCTCCTTTTGGGTTGCTGTGTCTTGAAACCCCTCTTGGCTGGCTCGTTGTCAGGGGGCCCCCTGACAGAGTGCGTGCCCCGCCTCCGTGGTTCACTTGGGGGCAGTCCATCACCTCGAATTTCAAGCCACTCCCAGACTTCCTACAGATATTCAACAGTGGCGGCTTGCCATGGGAGTGCTGTGGGGATGGGGGAAGGGCAGGTTGGGGGGGTAGTGGAGTCCGACATATGACGGACAGGACTAAGGTAAGTAATTAAATAAATAAAACAATTTACCTTGCGCGCACTGCATCGCCAACTCTGCAATGCAGCGCTCGTAAGGTAAATTGTTTTATTTAATTACTTACCTTCCTCCTGTCTGTTGTATGTCGGACTCCACTACCCTGACCCTCCACGCTCCACCCCACCGCAGCACTTCCACGGCGAGCCGCCACTGAGATTCAAAGAAGTACGCCTTTCCCCAACACTTTCAACTTGGCTGGGTATAGGAGCATGTATTGTAGCTGTAGCTCACGCAGTTTTCGTTTGACCCCTAGGTAAGACTTCTGGAGCTCCTGAACCTGCCTAGTATAGTCCAGGTATATAGTAACTTTACTATTTTCATATTGGAGGCTTTGGTGTTCCCTGGCAGCGCGTAGGATTCAGTCTCTGTCACGGTAGTTCAGCACTTTCACTATTATTGCATGAGGTTGGGCTCCCGGAAGCGGCACCAGCGCCCTGTTGGCCCTCTCAATCGCGAGCATAGTAGACAGGCCTCTGGTGTGGAGTTCTGTACGGATCCAGTGTTCAAGGAATTGCTCGGTCGTTCCTTGTTCCGCCTTCTCCGAGATACCCAATACGCGGATGTTACTGCGCCCAGCTCACCCCTCAGCATCTTCACCCCCACCGCTGTAACGCCCTCGTGGCCATCGTCATCTGCACACTTGCTGCTTAAGTGTTGTCATTTCGCCCCGTAGTTCAACAATATCACCCTCAGCTGTTGTGACTGTGTCTGCCACCTGTCGCAGGTCTGCACGGAGCAGGTTTATGTCTATCGAGACAGTCTCTATGCGATCTTCCAATGCCTTCCTGGATCCCTGTATAGCGGCCAGCAGTTCTGCCCGGGTTGGCTCAGGGCATTCATCTTCATCCTCTGTCCCTGGTGCACCAGCCTGTCTAGTCACGTGCTGGGGGGGATGTCTTGGTGTTGTGTACTGGGTTATGGTAGTGAAACCTCCCTCCCGCATCACCTTGTCCTTACCCATATTACAGCAATGTGACTGTCCCACTGCGTCTGACTCCTGTGACCTGACTAATCAGGAGACTCCCTCCTTAGTGTCCAGTAGTTGGTTCAGTGGGCCCCAATTCCCAGCTCCGGCACTTCAAGCGCTCCGCTGCCCAGCATCTAGGATCACATTGGGAGGTACCCCCATGTCGGGGAATCTTCATGCAATTAAGTTGATGCCCAAATGAAGTTGGCGAAACGCCAAAGCGAGGCTCTCCCTGCAGCTTCACACAAGAAAGTGTAGCCTGTCCTTTCCAGTGTAGGGGGAGCCGTGTTTCAACACTACCACACCTCCCAGGGGCATATGACCACTTACTTTAGGAGATACCCATATGTCCTGTGCTATTAGTCATCCACACCAGACTCGTCAATGCCTCCAGTACTCATTTATGTTTGGCGCAGGATACACTCTATTGCCAGGCCTTGGCAGCGATGACAGGATCTGCCCGATACCTCACACCAGGTGCCCACGCAGCAGCCTGGAGCCGGTAGGGCGTCCGCACAGCTAGGAGACTCTCTTTTTCCTGCCGGTCTTAGGGTGCAGCAACAGGATTTTGCAGGATTTTCAGGTGGACGGACTGGGAGCTCAAGAGGCTCACAGCCTGTCGGCCATGCTGCTTGGCCACGCCCCGTCAGGTTTATTATTGATAAGCTTACAGTAGATCTGTGAGACCATATTGGCCTATTAAATGGCATCCCACCCTTGCATGTATTAATTATAAGTAGTTTTTATCTTTGGGCGTGTGCCAGTACATATTTCTTATATAGTTTCTCAATTGTTTTCAGTCCTGAATAATTTAATACTTCTCCAATTTTACATATGCCTAAACTGTACCACTGTTTAGAACTTGCTACTTTTCTAATTTCGCTCACATTTTTCCCTTCCATAATGGAGTCTCTAGTTATCTTCTCTTGCCAGCCTAAATATTTTGTGGATTTATCCCAAATGTCAAGAGTTGTTCGACTGGGTTCTAGCAGATAACAGTTAACTTTTACGCTCTTATGTTATGTAGGATTGGAGCGGCTGTTATGAAGAATTTTTCCCTTTGAGTCTGATCAGGGCTATTTCACTGTGATAGCTAGATTGCCTGACAAATTTTAAATTGTATTGAGTTAGGTGTGTAGTATTTGATGCAGTGCCTTGTGCGCTAGGTAGTGTGGGGTGTTTGATAAATGAGGGTGTGTTGTGCTTAGTAGTGTTCGGGTAGTGTGGAATATATTGGGATGTGTGGGCAGGTGGGATGGATGTGTGTGCGTTGGGATTCTGAAAACATTTGTTAGGGGGTTTCCTTGATGACTTGGTGTACATGGGTGGGTACTTCGATTTACAAAAGCTGTATCTGATGCACTCATCCCCAGTTTGGTCTCGATGCAATTGCAGTAGAATAGGAATGGATTGTGGTAATATGACTGATATGTGGGTTTCGATGCACTACAAAGATGGTGTGGTTTGTAAGTGCCTTGCACTCGAGAAAGAAAGAAGGCAGCAGAGAAGAACATCAGCCACGAGACTCCCAAGTAACCACTGAACAGCTGAACCTGGCTCACAAAATATAAACGGGTACAGACTGACTTTGACATTTTAAATGTCAGAAAAAGTTTCCCCATAGTATGTGTTGAAAGTTGGAGGTCATTAGTATGCACTAAGTTTGAAACTAATAAAATGAAGTATTGAATTGTGTGCGATCCTTCAAAGGTAAGCTTTCTGCCTGAAAAGCCAAAATTTACCCTTCAGTTGGCTGTGGTGTCTTGGTGACGAGGTGTGAATCTAGTGCCCGTTATCAAGGCGATTATGGATAGTGAATGTTGTATTGTCAGGTATTAAATATACAATCTGCTTTGCACAAAAGTGTATTTGAATTATAACTTTCTCAAGGTAACAATTTAACTTGTGTCAGTGGTGTCACGTAGTAAACTGTTATTTTAATGTGTCCATTTTCAGATTTGTGTTATTTTCTCTAACATAATGTCTTACACTTAACTTTTCAGATTACTGCAGGTCTGGTTCTGTTCCTTTGATGAGCATCTCGAGAAACAGTAATATGGATCCACCGAATGTCCAGTTATGGGCAAAGACAGAACCATTCCTTGTGGGAGCCCTTCAGCTGCCCCCACCATCTAAGTTCAGTCTACATTATTTGCGGAAGATGTCAACCTATGTCCGGACCCGGGCAAATGATGGCTGCTACCCACGCCTATATTGGCCCATGTGGAGGCACATAGCATGTGGGAAACTGCAGTTAGTAGAGGATTTGGCTTGGCTTTACTTCCAGGTGTTTGACAGTTTGGTGGAGAGGAATGCAGTGGATCGTCTGGAGTGGGCAGAAACTGTATCCAATTGCAAGTCTTCAGAAGAACTCGACAAGATCCGCAATAAGGTGCACACACCTTTTGTTTTCTCACAGCCTTTCTGCTAGGAAGTTGGCATACAGTGTTTTTCAGTCCTTTCCTTTCGTAGTGTCTTTCATGTCTGGTGTCTGCTGATTTACGTGAAAAGCAGAGCTGTTTTCTTTTTAGATGTGTATGAAGTCATTCTAGTATCGGAACAATTCAAAATAATGTGGCAAGTGTATACTTATTCTTTGTCGGTTTGTAAAATGTGTATGTGTGAGATCAGCTAAGTTAAGAAGAACTGACAAGGGGCCAATAATTGTATGGAATGTATGAAATTTATATAAAGTTGAAAAGCGATAGGGATATGATTTCAGTAAATACTTCTGATGTCATCTTTGTGGATTATTGAGACACTGTTTAGGTCGAGCCTAGAGTCAGTGCGCATGTGGAGTATGGAATAGAAGCCCCGCCCACTCGCCGCCCATATTTGTCATAGGCTTGTGTCATTGTCCTTCGTAAATGCTGGCTTCTGATTCGGAAATAGGCTTGATAGTCCCACCATAGTAAAGCCTTGTCTTCGTTTGTATCCTCCCATGGCTACTGGCCCTTTTACTTCAGTTGTTACACGGTACGTGTTATTTAGTCTTGTAAGCACTGTTTTCTTTATTGAGTTTCTCTTACTGCAGGCACAACATGCTTTCCCTGCAACCTCTGCCCAGCTCTCTAGATATAGTCTTCACTGCTGTCTTCCATCAACATGCTGCACATCCCCCTTCCGATTCGCAGCTTTACCCTTCCACCTATGCTGTTTATTTTAACTTTGCAATCCACCCGAAGGTATTGGAGACTTTACATAAGCACCACTTACATTACACAAGTACAAATTCTGTTTTTGTGGCCACAGGGAGATTAATTGTTTGCCCAGAATCACAGGATGTTGAGCCAGTGCCAAGACTCGAACCCGGTTCCTCAGATCCATAGTTTTCATGTGCACGGTTTTCATGTGCTCTTGGCTGCTAGACTGTCCCTGACTCTATGATCTCCTCCCAGGCGTCCTCTGCAGCTCGCCTCTATTTTGTGCTGGGTTTCTTTCACTGGTGGCGGGTCCTGTCACTGTTTATGAAGCTGATGCTGTAGAGGGGTCGCTACTGCCGGCCCGAGCTCTGTCATCATGCCCCGGTATACCTTACCAGCTCCTCCACCCTACTCCCGACCGCTGGTTCGATGCCCCTCAGCGTAGACCCAACCCTCGGGCCATGGACACCAGCGACCTGTTTACGAGCTGCAAGAGGGGCGACGTCTTTCGGGTGCGGTGAGCGGGGCTTTATATGTGGGGCTGGGTTCGGCTGAGGTGCAAGTTCCTGTTTACCATTGGTCTTCACCCTAGAGATAGGCCAGCCAATATGTTTACAGAGGAAGCCGAGCCGAGGGCCTGCCTTGGCTCTAAGAGCCCATGCTCGAGCTCAGCTCTGAAAGTATTTGGCATGTAAATCATGCAATTCACTTGTAAAAATATGACATCCCTTCGAAGTTCGAACTATTTAACACGGTGAAGCATTTCACCCAAGTACATGAAATACATCACCACTTTCCTGCAACCTCTGCACAGCTCTCTAGATATAGGCTTCAGACTCCCTTACATAAACAACAGGATGCCACACTGCAGGAGATGAATCAACTGATTACACGCCCAAAAGGAGATTCAGCTGTGAATTGATAGAAAGTCCAAAGTGAAACATAATACGGAAATAAAGAGCAGAGCGCCAGCGAAATTGCGGGCTATGCTATTCTGCCTCGATGTGGTCACATATTTAACCAGGCTCTTCCTCGGCGGCTTACATCTTTCATTTCACTGCGTTTCCATAGGCTTTTTTCAAATGTTTTCCCCCGGCTGCTTTCCCTCCCATTCCAACCACCTCTGTCGCTTCATTCTTGTTTCCAAATAAAGCAGCCAGTAATCTCCTGCTCCAACTGCTAATGCAGGAGGTGCTGGCCCCTTCGGCAGCTCTCCAGTTAACGCTCCAAGCAGTCCTGCCAAGTATCACGCATCAGGGGTTAGACTAACACAATTCAGTGCGGTGGTCTGCATCACTGCACTGAAATGCGAAGTCACGCATTTGAGCGGCTCCTCAGCTGTCACGTCGCCGGGAGCGCTAGTTTACCTTTATTGACTGGATTTAGGCAGCGCGTGGTTACCTATGGTGCACGCAGGTCCCTGCAGGCTTGGGGGGCTGCCTCAGTTCTTGCACAGTAGCTGCTCTTAGGATGTACCACTATTAAATTTTTAAATGGACAGGTACGTGCGCCGTGGCATGTGATGTAATCAGGAGTCAGTGCCCAGCCAATGAATGGTTACTACAGAGAGAGTGCGCACTGCAAGAGTGCGAGTTTCAGCAATCAGAGCATGCACACTGCGGCAGCTGAAGTTTTAATAAGTTTTGGCGGGGGCAGTCTGAATCACAGAAGCCGCGTTAAGGTGCAGTTGGAGCCCAGAGCTGATGATATATGACCAACCATCCAGAAGAATTATGATTCCCGGGCATTTCCATTCATTGTCATCAGCCGGGTGGTGGTTCTAGTCAGAGCTGTAACGTTGCAGCAAGTCGCGCCGGCCTCACCAAATTGGTCCGCTCGCGGCCTGGAGTTCAAAGTGATGTAATGCATTATCATGCCATTATTATTGATTGCCAATGCCAGGGTTGGAGCCAGGGGGCCCAGTTGGCGCAGTCTGGCTGAAAGGAAGGATGCTCTGACACACGTGTCAAACTAGCCAGCCTGTTCGATACAGTGAGCGTCAGCACTGATACCACAGCTAAATGGCAGCACTTGAGTGTAACGTATGTCAGAATTCTCTGCAGCACTGAGCCCCTGACAGATGACAGTATGATCATCTCAGAAAGGGGCAGTAGGTTAGTCCTTTTCAGGTATTTTGTAGCAGTTTCAATATCTTTTTAGAGCTTCTCATTGTTTGACAGTGTGTAATTTCTGATATTTATTTCTGTCAATGCACTTCATTGCTTGGTTTGACTTGCGAAAAAGTGTAATTTCAAGTGTTACACATGTTCTTGTTGAATGTCACTTCTAAGTACACTGAAATCATGAAACTCTGACACATAAAACGTCTGACAACTTGGCAGCTATGAGTAAGTGCCTGAGACAAGTTGACAGTATAATCTCCTACCTGTACTTTCTATGCTATAAAATTTGCTTTTGTTAGGCTAGTGCACCGTCATGAATGATCAGATCAATGAGATCATATTCAGACCAGCTGCAGTGCCAGCCTGCCCTCTTTAACTTATAACGGCAGTCTGTCTCCAGGTAGTGCCCTTCCATTTCTGGTGCTTTTCAGCGGTTTGAAGTTCTTCTTAGAGTTTCTTGTTGTTCAAATGAGTGTAATTTTTGCTATTTATATGTTACCCATGTCTTCATTACTTGATTTTGCTCTCGAGAAAGTGTCACTCATAGTCATTGAAATGTCACTCGTAATTACACTGAAATTATGAAAATGTCACTCGCAGCAATCTGAAACGTTGGCAGCTATGTCCAAGTCTGGCATCAAGGGCATATCCATTCATAAGCAGGGACGCCAGGTAACTGCTCCTGCTAACAGCTCCTCTTACCTATCTCACGTGGCCCTGCCGCCTCCTACCTATTTGCTCTCAGTGCTATCTCAGGGGTCAACAGTGGGCACTGCCAACACTCTGAGAGCTGCACTGGTACCGGTCCTGATTTCAGCTACATCACAGTGAAAACTGCCCTAGCTGCACTGTACTCTCACTGAGTTCCTTGCACTAAACAACCTCGCAGTGGGCGCTGCTCTCACTACAATAAAAACCATCGCTTCTCCCCAATCCTATGTTGTCTTTTCTCTCACTTTAATTGCCCCACTCTTTCTCTTGTATTTCTCCTCCTGTCTTTCGTACGCTCCTCTCTTTCTATTACACACCTGTCCTGCAGACAACGCCCCCCCTGCTCTAACAATGTCTGCCTTTCTCTTCCCCTGTGCACCTCAAATACTGCAGAGCATGCATGTTAATTTGCACAAACGTACACAAACCTCTTTGTAGGCTCCACTTTTTATAAATGTAATTAATTTTTATCAATAATTTAATGTATTAATCTCCAGACCACTTCTAAGAGCTCAAATATCACGTTTAATGCCAAATCTACTGCCACACTTATAATCATTGCCACACAGTCCATCGCAGTAATGTGGGATAATATAATGCATGGCTAAACACTAATAAAGTCCCAAAGGCGAGACCAATTGCATTGCAAATGCTTCTTTTTATCTGGTGCTAAGCCTGGTAAATCAGAGCATTCAGGCCTCCAGGTGTGGACCTGAATTGTCCAAATGTTACTGATTAAACATACTTCACAGGTGCGCTGTATAAGCTAAGGCATTGTATTTAAAGGGCATTCCTTATGACTGTTCTGTGTGTGCCGTGCACTGGGCTTTGCCAGGGACAATTTTATAGTGGACTAAGGCCTTAACATTCCGATGTGCATGCTGTGTATTTTACTTAAGTGGAAAGGCCTTAAGCTGTAAATAGCATGTGTGCAAGTCCTGTTCATACCCTATCCCTATACAGTGTTCATGAGCACTTTCTTTACATAAGGGTCAAGTCTTTTGTTTTACACTCTAAAAAGTAGACGTTATACTATAAATTGAGCACATTGCATACAGGTCTTGGCCTAAAATGTAATATAAACAGGGCTTTCCTGAGATGTAGTATAAACAGGATATGGTCTGCGGTCATGATTTTCTTTTTCTACAAAAACAAGGTTCAACCCGTAATAATGCCTTATATATCACACACACAGGCCATGGCCAATAGCATACAAGGCATGCCCTGTGATAGTATTTTGCGTGCAGTTTTTCACTGGGCATTTCCTTCTGCCATGCAGTAACATAGAGGCCCTTGTATATTACCTGTGGCCATTCCTTTGCACAGCATGCACAAGGCTTGGGTGAGTGCATGGCCTGCAACTGGACTTGTGCACAGTTTTTAGAAGGTATAGGTTGCAGTCATGCTTGATACATAGTACACGCAGTACATGATCTTCTACCATGTCTTGAACAGAATATGGTCTGCTGACAAGTATTAAATGTACTACTCGCAGTCCATGGCCACATGTGCTGTATATGCCCACTACCGACTCATGCGCACAGATATAATCGTGTTTGCCTAGTGCAGATTTGTAATGTTCAGCTTAAGCATCATTTGCCCAGTGAAGCTGCTTAATACACCGTTTTAGTTCATTTGTTCATGTAACTTATAGACCTGTCTGCATGTGCAAGTTATAGCACACAGGTAAAGCCTTATATGTCAGATATGGCAATATATGCCCAATATATAGCAGTTACGTGCAGTTCCAACATCATAAGGTCAGACACAGCCTGATATTTCCGGTGTAACTTAAAAATGCTCGGTTTAGACCAATTAAGATATAGATAGCCCTGTATGCTCTGGCACCCCACCCCCATTTGCAGTTTTATGGTATCCACATTTGCTCATATAATAACTTAATGTGCTCCACTGTAATACTATATACTTAGATGTAGCTCCCATGCATAGGTATAGCTCTGTGTGCAAAGGGTAGACTCCTATATGGCGGTATAGCCAGATGATCTTGTTGCAGCCCAGATTTTGTGAGAATACCTCCATATTCTTAGTTATATTTCCATATGCAGTGTATAGTTACCTATGGTTTATTTTAGGACTGCCGGGTATAACCCTGATGATCTATCCAGCCCACATTTAAAAAGGTGTAGTTCCATATGCACAGATAGATATGGTCTCATATGTACAGGCATAATCTTGTATGATCAGATATTTTGGCGCCATCCTCTATGCCAAAAGGTTTTGGATGCTGTAGTGTTTTTGAAAGGACTGTGCAAAGGTGACATTTTCTCTGCCCTTCCCTTTTAAGGTCCCAATTTCAGCCTAAAGAAAGGGATTGCTTCAGATATTTCCAAGCAGCAACATGGTTCTTCCACAGCAAGGAAGAACAAGTAGAGGAAGAGTGCAAGAGGCAGAGCTCAGCAGTCCGCTGTTTCCATGGTCACCACTAGGATTTCCACTGATGTTTACCTCTGAAGGGTAGGAGGAAGACAGGGGTTCTTAAAGAGCAGTTGGATGGTGGCTTAGTGGACTAATGCGTCCAATGTAGGGGCCTGTGTTTGACCTTGTGGTCACAGGTTCAAATCACGGCGGGTCCACTCAGCCTTTCATCCGTCTGAGGTCGATAAAATGAGTACCATTGAGTTGGGGAACAATAAACATCTGTTATTCAGCTCCAAGATACCCATGGGTGAACGTGTGCTTTACAAATACACGTCATGAGGCTGACAAGGGATTTGCAGGGTTTAGAAACTGCGAATGGGCACAAGCAAAAGTTTACAGAACTACCAAGACAAAGGAGAGAGCTGTAAGAAATTGTTTTTATAGAAGAGCCCGATGTATGCTAAAGTGCTTCAGATGAAGGTGAAGGGACAATTAAACTAGCTGCAGAGGAGAACAGGGCTTTTACAAGTACTGTTTTCTTAGTGGAGAAGAAAGTTCAAGGTTGGCTTTCTGTGATTAAATCTATGGGACCTAATGAGATTGTGGAGAACAGGTATTTCAGGATAGTAGTTATCTGTCTCTTAAGGCACTTACTGTAGTAGGGGGATTGGGTGGTGAAGTTGGATCTAAAGGAAAACTTCTTGTCGATCCCATATACAGAATAGGGTGAGATGGGCAGGCCATTATTTACATTAGTTTACCTTACATTTGCTTCAGCTCATTTGTGGTTTGTATTTTTTTTTAGACCAGTGGAAGCTTTTATAAGGGAAAGGGTTGTGCGGATGATCATGTTTCTAGACAATTTCTTGCTCATGTCCCAAATCAGTTGCAGAATCATTTGAGGTTGGTGAGAGATTTGCGGGAGAAACGAGGGTTTGTCATAAATCAAAAGAAAACGTTTTTGCAGCCAGACAGTGTGTTGGAGTTTTTAAGAGTGCCAGTTGAATACACTGAGAATGGTTTTGATTCTTATGGGGCGAAAGGTGATGATGATCAAATCAGAACCGAAAAGTATGTTGGGCAAGGATGTGGTCTTATTAGTGATGTTGGCTTAAGTGAAGTATTTTTGCTTCAGCAGTTCAGGCAATATTTCTTGGTCCATTGCATTACAGGACTTTTCAGAACTTGAAACCAGACAGTTATTTCTATATTTGCTTAAATGTTTCCTTTAAGCTGTCTGGTAAGGAATCTAAGTACGGTAAACCAATGTTTTAAGAAATGGGCTATATTCTAGCCAGTTAGTGTTATGTTGTATAGACCCTTTAATAATAGTGATCATATGAAGTGTTTATATAATTTACCTTTAATATGTCACTGAAGGAAATAATAAGATAGGTTCTCTTAGCATGTTTTCACTCTAATTTGACTTTAGCCAATGTTCTTGTGAATGATTTTATTGAAAATATGGATTTTTATTGTGCCAATTGTAATTTTTATTAATTAGACAAAATGTAAACATAAAAGAAAAGCAGTTTCATGAAAGATCTGTGGTTAGAAGATCAGGTAAGTTTGTCTGGAGAAACAAGAGAGCAATTAGTATGATGGCTGGAAGTGTGGAAGGGTCAAGCAATTTTCTGTTCAGTCCAGATTTTTTGTTTAAACTAGATGCAAGTCTTTACTGTTCGGGTGCTCGCATCCGTCAAGTGGAGACAGGGGCAGGTGAACCATGGAGGCAAAAAAATGTTGTATCAATTGCCTATAGTTGAAGGAAATTTTTTTTCTGATGTTTGCGAGAACATTATAAGTGTGTGTCAAGAGTCCAGTATATATATATAGGTTAATTGATGGGCGTCTCCGTGCCCATTGTTACGAGGCCGCCCTGTAGGGTTGAGGGCTCCTGTGATCGGAGGCTGCTTGTGAAAATTTGAATCTGGAGCATGACCCACTTGACGCTGCATACCTAACCAGGGAATGCTAACATAGCAAAGTTGCAGCGAAAAAGGAAGGGATTCAGAATGAGGAACTCAGTGAAAAGAAAGTGTTTCAGAATGAGAAATTCCCCGTTTTGATCGTGCCGGAGCAAGGCATTGTCACAGGCTACTGGAAACATTAAGCATCTGCGAAGGGAATAACGATCACCTGACTGAGAACTAAAAGCTAAGTTAACTTTGCCTTCACTGTTTAAACGAACTTTGTAACTCAAGTTAATCTAGGAACCATTATGATTCCAGTTGTGAAACATTACTATAAGTGTGAGGCATTGTGGGAACTGTATTCTAAAATGCCAGTCACGTGACTTTTTGAGTTTTAAAAGGTGCGCATTCACGCATGGGACATTGTTTGTTTCTCCTCCTGTGACCAAGGCATACTGCTGAAACGCGTAAGGATTATGGGGAATATTCAGCGCTACCTTACCTGTGATTAAACGCCTTTCACTCCGACAATGGGCCTCGCTGTTGTTCTTTGAGGTTAATTGATGGGCGTCTCCGTGCCCATTGTTACGAGGCCGCCCTGTAGGGTTGAGGGCTCCTGTGATCGGAGGCTGCTTGTGAAAAAAAAAATATATATAGTTGCCAGAGCGAGTACTAACCTGAGAGCCACGCCATTGCCGACGCACTAACGCCGCCACCGCCAAGAGTCTAGCGGGGACAACACCAAGCACCATCCTCCGCGTCGCCGCCCCGGGACTGCAACTCCCGGCAGCCTCAGCGGCGGCGCGTCCAGCTGACGCGGTGCAAGCGCCAGGAGGCGCCATAAACCGCAGAGAGACCCGCTTCGCGGGACGCGCGCGGGACTGCGCCGGGCTAAGCCCGGGCAAAGGGCGGGCCCTCTGTGGCCCTCAGTGGACGGAAGAGGCCGGGCTGGGCCATCCCCCTTGAGTCCACATACGAAACAGGTAACTACTCTAAGCATGGGTAAACGTACCACGAAAACTACATGCACTGTTACTGCCGCCCCTGTCGATTCGTCCACATCAATAGATGCACTGTTGGCTAATGCTCTCACTATGGTCACAAATGAGATCGCTGACACTGAACGTAGAATGTCTTTTGGATTCCCCACCACTACTACTACTGTGCCATGTTCACAATCACCTAAGGCTGTATCCAACCCGGACCTCCCCCTCTCCCCCATAGTAACAGTTGTTAAAACAAATAGTAACGTGGACACTCTAAGTATGACCACTGGAAAATCAAGTTTGCGGACTATTGTTGTAACAGACTGTCAGGCGGAGCCAGCACTAGACAAAACGCCACGCTCCAACAAACCTGTAAGAGAGAAACGTAAGAGAGGCCCAGTGAAATGTATAGTAAATAAAAGGAAACAACTAGGTCGATGCAGAAATCAACCAACGCCACAGAGTTTGTGGAACAAAGATAAAGCCAAAGATTGTGAAATAGTAACATCAAGTGCCATTGAGGACTCACTACTCTCCTCATCTCCTTTGGATGAAGGACCCGAGAGACCTACTACTCTCACACAAAGATTAGAGTCTCCAACTGCGGACAAAAGTATTTGTAGAGTCTCTATGTCATCCAAGGAGAGTAGCGTTAATACAGTCAGTACCCAGACTGAGGCCACCGATCAAAACTCTTTACTCAAATTCAATGGCAACCTGATAGAAACAATTGTTGATACTATTTTTAAACAAGTTCAAATTCAAATAGTCAAACAATTTAATACTGTTTTTAAGAGACTGGACAAAATCGAAAACCTTGTTAAAAAAGAGGAAATAAAAAGGAAAGGATCTATTAGCTTAGACGTTGTTCGAGGTGATAAAATTATGAGTAAATTAGAAACTTTATGTAAGGATCTAAGGGAGGGGAATCAGAATGTCGCCATTGATTCCAGCCGTGTAAATATGCAAGGCCTTACTGTTGATAAAATTGTGTCACCTAACAGTACCTCTGCTAACATTTTACCTACATTGTCCACGGGCCCTGATCATGACCCCCCTGGTCTAGAAGGAACAGTAACTGGTACCTCTATCCCGGATGCCAAGACCCCGCTAGCCTCCCGAACAGATAGGATAGGTATTACTCTGGATGACATAAGTACTGGCGGAGGCCCATTAGTAAGAAACAGATCTGCTAATAATTTAGGGCAGTTCCTCAACTTACCCCCAGAATCTTGCCCATATGTTTTAGTGTTAGCTGGCGTACCTGCTCTAAAAGAAGGCCAAAGTGAGTCATGGGTACAACTACATAATAAATGCATTAATTGGCTGACAAAACATAAAGGGGCAAGATGGAACATATCAAATGAAATCATACTAACTCGTAGGGTAAGTTGGGTGGGGCCACAACAGAAAAATATTAGCGGGGATTGTATAGTGATTAACTTTAGACATCCGAACTTTGTGAAATATTTTATGGACACACGTAACATCTATGCCAGTACATCCACTACAATAAGCCTTCACCCTTTGGGCTATTTTTATAGGCCCCCCCACAGACCAATTCAGACAGCCTCTTACACCATCCCTATAGCTAATAGATTCTCCGCCTTATCGGACTTAGAAAGTTTAGACTGACAACCATCAACACCTCCCATTACAGTGGATAAGGTTGTTAGTACAGTGCCTATGGATACGGTCAACTCTATACGCATCAATAAATCTTGTCCAGATAGATTAGTCCAACCACATGTAGCTTGTTCAGACTGTCCCATTATTCCTACTTCCTTTACCATTAGTCCATCAACTGACACCCTAAGCTTCATTAGTTGGAATATTGCAGGGCTTCCAGGTAAGATGAAAATCAAAGAATGGGTTACCTGGATAAGTAACTTTGATGTGGTAATGTTACAGGAAACATGGTGTACATCTACCCAATTGTTGGAGGGTTTCTTTTGCCACAATCTTATTGTACCAACCCCTGCTTTGGGACGTCCAAGTGGCGGTCTATCTATCTGGGCAAAAATTTCTAAGGATACGAAAATTGAACCTCTAAATGTGGTTAGTAAAAATCTGGTAGCCGTTAAATATGTTGCAAGGTTAAAGATTTGTTTTATAAATTTCTATAATAATGATTTTGTCAACCATCCTAACCCCACCTTTTTAGAACTGTTTAAGTTTATCGATGATGTTGTGGATGGTGAAAAATACGGGTTATTCGATGGTATTTGTGTTGGCGGAGACTTTAATGCTCATATTTATACTACATCTCCGCCCTGTAGACGAGGCTCGGAATTATTGGATCTTTTACAAAGTAGAGATCTAGATGATGTCATGGGCCATTTTGGAATTGATGAGGGAAAGGTACCGGCCCCCACGTATATTGGTCGTGGTTCTTCAACCACGATTGATTATATGTTTACCTCTTCCCCCCCTTAGTGAAGTGTTAATTAAATCTAAGGTTGTCAGTAGCCCATACAGTGACCATCTACCATTAGTAATTCATCTTAAATCTATTAAAAAGCCTGTAGGTCTATGTGAGGTCGGAGTTCAAAATATTAATGTATCCACTGATAGACTAAGAATCATCTGGAGAGGGATTAATAATCGAGAGATCTTGACCAATGTAATTAAGAATAATCCCCTGTTGATTTCCAACTGCCTAACATTTGGTGGCCCTGATATTACTAGATCCTTTTGTGATCTATGTGCAGAAATAAAAAGGGCTATTTCCAGACCGGTAATAGAACATAATACAAACACTCAAAGATGGTTTGATACCAATTGTTCCAGGACTAATAGAGAACTTAGGAAAGCTCTTGAAGCTAAACCCCGAGATATTTCCCTTGTCAGTTCATTACGTTTTAAATATAAACAGGTTTTAAAAACCAGAACTGAAGAGCTCCTAATAAACCATTGGGATAATCTCACCAAAACAACTGCCCTAAAAGACACCACCGGCTTCTGGAAAGAAGTAAAAAGTTTGAGAGCCCTGGGTAGTAACATCACCCCGATAAATTGTAATATCACAGGTGATTCATGGGTCAGCCATTTTTCTAAGCTCTATGCTACAGCTGGGAATTCTTCTGAGGACACTTTCCCAGATGATACCGTAGTCATTACACTAGAGGAGGTGGAGGAAGCCATCGCAAATAGTGCTGGCAACAAGGCCCCCGGCCCGGATGGTCTGTCCATCGACCAGATAAAATCAAATACATGGTTCTGGGCCCCCCTACTTTGTAATCTTTTTAATAATTTAGGTAAGGAATCTATCCCTCCCACATGGTCTTGTAGTACCATTGTGCCTATTTTTAAAAAGGGAAATAGGATGGACCCGGGGTGTTATCGTCCAATATCTTTGATCGACAACACCCTGAAGGTCCTTGGTAGTGTCTTGTTTGACAAAATAAGCACCTGGGCAGACGAAAACTCCATTATCCACCGTTGCCAGCTTGGCTTTCGGAGCAAGCTTGGGACGGTGGAACAATGTCTAAACCTTAACCTCATAATGGCCAAATACACGAGAGCTAAACGATCTCCTCTGTATTTTCGCTTCATGGACCTAAGTTCAGCGTTTGATTTCGTTAATCGCTCTCGCTTGTGGTCCATTCTTTTAAATTATGGTTTAGACGAACCCCTAGTTCACTTTCTGGCCAATCTTCATCGTAACTTGAAAGCCCGAGTCCGTTTAAATAATGATGGTGAGGTTTCAAATGAGATTTTAATTGGCAAGGGGGTAAGACAGGGCTGTGTCTTGGCCCCCTTTCTTTTTATCTTATACATCAATGAATTAACTCATTCCCTGTGCAATTTGACAAAGGACGTTCCAATTATCAATAAGAAACCTATCCCGGCGTTACTCTACGCTGATGATGCGGTCCTTATGGGCCGCACTCCGAATGCTCTGCGTATTTTAATAACGGGATTCGTTAATTATATGTCCGATCTTGGGCTGTGCACTAACTTTAACAAATCGTTTATCATGACTTGCGGCCCTAAAAATTATAAAATCCCAAAGATTGTGATAGGTCCAAACATCCTAAAAAGCACATGCACTTTCCCCTATCTGGGTCTCTTATTCTCTAATAGTGGTTCGTGGCAACCACACGTGGCGATGGGGAGAAATAAACTCTCAAAATCGATTAATTCTATCACCTCCCTACGCCAACCGCGCCAGGCAGATGTGGTTCTTAGCCTATTACAAATTTATCGAACCCAATGTCTCCCAACTGGCACATATGGTGCAGAAGTTTGGGGGTTTTCAAACTGTAAACCAATACAGAGCGAAGAGAACAGATTCTGTCGAAAAATCCTGGGGGGAGTTATTAGTGCACCGACCTTTGTTTGTCACAATGAATTAAAATTAAAATATGTTGAGGATTTTATTAGAGCGAGACCTGCATTATTTTGGCTAAGGATATGGCAAAACTCGGCAGCTTCATTGACTCGTGAGATTATTTTAGACTGTCTGAAAAGTGATAATGTAGCCCTAATCCCATGGATTAATGCGGTAGAGAGCAGCCTTAAGAGCGTCAATTACGGTTACCTGTTCACATATCCGGATAGGATTGACGCCTCTCATAAAAATTTGGTGAGAAGAGCACTCTATCAACATTACCAGAATGAAAGGGAAAGAGCAGTTTTTGTGAAACAATCCACAGTCGACTATTTATCAATCCAGGAATCTCATATTGAATCCCCGATGTCCCCCCAGCCTTATTTATGTAAAAAACTGGGCAGATGGACCAGATGTTTATTATTTAGATTCAGGGACAGGAGCATTATAAATCTCATCTGCTTTCCACTGGGTTATATTAAAAATTTGGAAAAACTACATTGTCCTTGTGACCACGGTGGAACCCAGAGTATGCCCCATTTTATCTTCGGCTGTGGATTTTATATGAAATTCACAAGACATTATCTAATACCATACTGTAAGAAATATGATTTGCTTAGCCACAACCTTGCCTATAGACACTTTTTAATGCTAGGATCTGATGAATTAATTTTTAGAGTTAGTAGCTTTCTTAAAGCCATTGTATGCTCACGCAGGTCGTTGAAAATTGATTAGCTCTGTTTAAACATTCACTTTGCACTTTAAAACATGTCTTGTCGGAATTTAATACATTATTCAGCTTTATTATTACAAATTTATAAGCCAACTTTCTAAGTATAAACCTCATTTACTGTTGTACGATGGCTTATTTTGCACAGCCCAGTTAGTAGGTTTTTGTGTTTTCATTGCTGTCTTTTTATAAATTATATTCTTATATGTAATGTCTGACGGCCCAAAATTGTAGTTTTTGATGTGTATTTTAAAATGTTTGTTTATGTGCTTTTATGGATGGTTTGTGAAATCCGAATAAAGTCTATTTGAATTTGAATTTGAATATATATATATAGATATATATATATATATATTCACTGAAAAAACCATAGGTTTCACACACGTTATAGTTAGGAATTAGCATTTAAAAAACCTTGCAGGGGGAGGAGCCAAGATGGCGACCGGAGCAGTCGCTTGAGCGCCCGGCTCCGTCGGCCCTTGGCCTCGGACTATCATCCTGATTCCTATCCTTGCCGATTTTCGAGGTGCAACGCGTGCGACGACGCGCTGACTGCGCCGCCGCTTTCCCGAAGTCTTAGCCCGCCCGGATGCCGGAGTTTTTGGTGCCTTTGTTCCCCGCCCTGGACCCTTGCTCTACTGTGGCCTCGGCCGGCCCCCTGGAATCGTTGCAGTCACCGGACCCGCTGGTGCAAATCTGAGCCCGAGGTCCCGATCCCGCCTCACGCCACGCACGGTCGCCAGAAGAGCCGGGAGAGAGACGCCCGGACACCTCCTGTACCCTGCATCTGATGGGCTGGAGCCAGAGGGTAAGCCCCGGTGTGGCGGGTCTCCTACCCCGCTCTGTGGACCACGCTGTAGAAGGCTGCAGACCCCCTTCTTCTATGGTCTAGTCGGCTGCAAAGAGAGCCTGAGGGAGGGGAAGAGACTGCTGGCTTTCACCTGTTGCGGCGCAGACCTGTTGGGAATTGCCTCCTTGTCACGATCCCCCCCCTGGCCACGGTACCGTTCAACGGTAAAACATGGCGCTGATTGCCTGCTCGCTGCTGGGGGGTGATGCTCCGGTCTCGCCCGCTGCCCGCTTCGCCCTCCCTCTACCAGACTCCAGCTCCCCAGTGCCGTCCCGGATTGCTGCCGTTGGGGGGACGCAGCTTCCGCTGACATACGGCTCCGTTCTGGCTGCCCTGCGGGACTTTCGTCTGCAATTGTGTGTCGGCTTGCAAACGCTGAGTGAGCGGTTCGACTCTACACTGTCTGCTGCGGGCCGTGAGCGCCCCGTTTGTGATCAACAAGACGTGAGTCTGCCAGTGCTGTGGTCCTCCTGCGGGGAAGCAACGACTGGGTATAACGGTGCTACACTGGTGTCTGCATTTGGCTTTCCCGGCGCTCAGGATCAATCGCTCTCCTGCTCAATGGCAGATACTTTGTTTCCCCGGTCATTGCTGCCTGCTTTGTTGTTGCCTGCCTCACCGTGGCCGCAGGAGTTTCCAGCTGAACTACACCTGGCGACCTCGAGGAACTGTTCACGGTGGCCTACGACTCCTTTTATGTGGAACTCATGTACTTTACAAGCCAGGTCTGGATTTTATATGGTGTGCAAGGGGACCTCAATAGATGATCGGCGGCCATTTTGTGACTCTACTTCTCCATCTTCTCCCAAGTGGCCATATTGTCTTTGTCTGTTCGGGATGCGGGGCATTCACGAGGGGGCGGGTCTAATCGTACGCCCGCGATCGGGCCAGGGCTAGATTACTTTCTATCATCATGGCTTCACGGCCGGGCTGGACTGGGACTGGAATTGTCTACTTATGTTGTGCGCACTCGTCGCGATTTGTCTGCCTTCATTTCCGTGGTGTTACATGCTATCTTCCCACGACCGCCTTTGGGTGTAGTGGGGTTTCAGTGTGTGGAGGCTTGGTTGGCCGGTGGTGTCGGGCGCTCCTGAGGATACGTGGGCTCCTCCCCGCCTCCTTTCTTCTTTCTTCTCTTAGTTTCTTTACTCTATTCCTACTTTCTCTCTCGTCTATATTTCGGGTTCATTGGGCGACAGGCACTATGCTGGGGGGGGGGGTAGGCCATAGCCTCCGCATTGGTGTAGGGTGGGGGGGTAATTTACTGTTTCTTTTTTAGTTCTATGGGCCTCTTTCTTTCATGTCTCTGCGCTATACTTGTTTCGATTCGGGGTCCGGGTGTGGGGTGGATTGAGTGGGGGCGGCTTTTAGGGGGTGCGTATTTACTACTGTGATGATCCTGTTATCTAATGGCATCGCCTTACTGTATGAGATTTTCTATGGCTGTTTTAATGATGCTGCTGCTCTCCAGTGTATGAAGCCGACTTGCGGACTCGAATCTCCTTGTTTCTATCCTTTACTGACTTTTTTCCCGATAAATTTTTTTTTGAAAACCTTAAAATTAACCTTCACTTCTCCTTCCCCCGGTGTCAAGGATCCCTCCAGTGTATGAATCCTGAATCGTTGCTAATCTTGACCTTGACGCACAGGGGATGTATTGTTTGTCTCTGTGCTCAACCGTATTGTGGCCGGCCTGATGGTTGTAGGCCCGTATTTGTTCTTTTACTATGCACAAATAAAGGTTTTAAAAAAAAAAAAAAAAAAAAAACCTTGCAAATTCACTTAAAAAACCATAGGTTTCACACATGTTATAATTAGCTGGACATTTCACTCGTGAAAAACCATTGAAATTCCCCCGTTATAGTTAGTGCAGGCAACTATAACTCACGCGACCGCAATCCTCTGCTGATGACGTCAGATATTACATCACTGTATTTAGACACTTATTTACCCATGTCTTCTTCCATTAATTTTTAGCTATACATATATTACAAATATTCTTTTTTCAGAAAGACACATATGTCATCAGTGATGTAATATCTGACGTCATCAGCAGAGGATTGCGGTCGCGTGAGTTATAGTTGCCTGCACTAACTATAACGGGGGAATTTCAATGGTTTTTCACGAGTGAAATGTCCAGCTAACTATAACATGTGTGAAACCTATGGTTTTTTAAGTGAATTTGCAAGGTTTTTTAAATGCGAATTCCTAACTATAACGTGTACGCGTAGTCGCGGAATCGGTACGCGAAGTTCGCGTAATTTTTCGGTTTATGCCGTGCGCGTACGCTACGCGCATTCCGCGATTTTTCGAAAAAAAATTACAAATAATTTTTGCCCTTGGGGGTCCTTCTGGGACCCCCTGACAAAGGCTAGGGGGTCAGGAACTGTCCACCCTGCCCCCTTTTCACGTTCTCCACCTTTGTTTTTCACCCCCTCAGAGTGCGAGAGACAAAATGGCGGCCGACACTTCCTGGTTTCGACCGATTCGAATGTTTACTAAGATCTAACAACCAATCAGAATCGCGCTCGCGCACGGCGGCGTGCGCGTACGGTAAGCTTACGGTACGCGCTCGGAGCGCGCCTATACACGAGACCTTCAAAAGGCACATCCCTGACCTGAGGGCTACCTCTCTGCCAAATTTCAAGTAATTCTGTTCAGCCGTTCGGGCTGTAGCTCGGACTAAAGGTCCTATGGAAAAATGCATGGGGAAAACGCGTATATATATATATATATATATTATCTACTGGCATAGTTAGGACCGCGTTTCCATAGGAAATCCGCAACATTCTATTTGGAATAACTTTGGCGCCGGTCGACGAATTCAAAATAGGAGGGGCGCTACGCTCCGCTCCTACCCTGAAAGTCTCGGGCGGATTCGTCAAGCGGGGGCTGAGAAAAAAGGGGGGTCCCAAAACGCGTTTTTCCCATGCATTTTTCCATAGGACCTTTAGACACAGCTACAGCCCGAACGGCTGAACAGAGTTACTTGAAATTTGGCAGAGAGGTAGTCCTCAGGTCAAGGAAGTGCCTTTTATAGGTCTGGTGTAAATCTGTTCAGTAGTTCCTGAGAAAATAGCATTTAAATCAATATATATATCTGAGCCAGCTTACGGTGCGCTTACCGTGCGCTTACGGTAAGCTTACCGTACGCGTACGGTGACGTGCGCGAGCGCGATTCTGATTGGCTGTTAGATCTTAGTAAACATTCGAATCGGTCGAAACCAGGAAGTGTCGGCCGCCATTTTCTCTCTCGCACTCTGAAGGGAGTGGAGGAAAAACAAAGTCCGAAAACAGTAAAAGCGGCTTGATAGACAGCTCCCAACCACCCAGTCATTGTTATGGTGTCCCCAAAGAACCCAAAAGGCAAAAAATTTAAATTTTTTTATTTTCGAAAAATCGCCGATTACGCTTACCGTACGCGTACGGTAAAAAAAAATAAAAAAATAAAACAATATCCAAGTTTTCCTCACCCCGTGTGCAAAAGGTGCATGGCATATATTTTTTTTAAAGACAATCTGTAGATAACCATTAACAACGATGTGCCTAATACGGCCTCCGTGTGCGGACGGTGCGCGAAGCGCATCGTGCGTACATGGCCCATTTAGCGTAACGTGGGCATGCGGTGCGCATAGCGCACCGCGTGCCCACCGTGCGTGCACGGCACTAACTGCGTAAAGTGGGCGCGCGGTGCGCGAAGCGCACCATGCGCGCACGGAACGAACTGCGTAAAGTGGGCGCGCACGCCACGAACGGCGTAAAGTAACTTAGCATTTAAAAAACCGTACAAATTCACTGAAAAAACCATAGGTTTCACACACGTTATAGTTAGGAATTAGCATTTAAAAAACCTTGCAAATTGACTGAAAAAACCATAGGTTTCACACAAGTTATAGTTAGCGGACATTTTACTGATAAAAAACCATTGAAATTCCACGTTATAGTTAGTGCAGGCAACTATAACTCACGCGACCGCAATCCTCTGCTGATGACATATGTGTCTTTATGAAAAAAAAATATTTGTAATATATGTATAGCTAAAATTTAATGGAAGAAGACATGGGCAAATAAGTGTCTAAACACAGTATTAGCATCAGCAGAGGATTGCGGTCGCGTGAGTTATAGTTGCCTGCACTAACTATAACGTGGAATTTCAATGGTTTTTTATCAGTAAAATGTCCGCTAACTATAACTTGTGTGAAACCTATGGTTTTTTCAGTGAATTTGCAAGGTTTTTTAAATGCTAATTCCTAACTATAACGTGTGTGAAACCTATGGTTTTTTCAGTGAATATATATATATATAGATATAGATAGATAGATAGATAGATACATAGATATAGATATAGATATATATATGTCTATATATATATATATATATATATATATAATATATTACCTACTGGCGGTCGCCAGTAGGTAGTTATAGTTAGGACCTAGTTACTATAGGAAAATGGCAACATTCTATTCGCAATAACTTTGGCGCTGATTGACGAATCTTTGCGAAATTTTCAAAACTAATTCTTTGTTGAGATCAGCTCCTATGTTGAAAGATTGGGGGTGATTCGTCAAGGGGGGGGCCGAGAAAAAAGGGGGGTTCCCAAAACGTGTTTTCTCCATGTTAATTTCCATAGGAAACTTTAGATAAGGCTACAGGTCGAACGGGTGAACGGAATTACCTCAAATTTGGCAGGGAGAAGGGTCTTGGTCTAGAAAGCACGCTTTTGTTTATTTGGTGTAAATTTGTTCAGTAGTTTTTGAGAAATATCGAAATGTACAGATATCGATATTTGGGAATTCTGGCATCTGATTGGCTGAGGCTTTACGAGCACGAGCTTGTTTCTGATTGCCTGCGAGCGGTGCAAGCGGTTGCAACTAGGAAGTGTTGGATGCCATTTTGTGATTCCGTTGAAGCGAATAAGGTGAAAAAAGGGGGGGAAAGTGGGAAATAAGAGGGTAGGAGCACTGTAACCTCTGTGGGGTGTTTAGGGTGTGCTATAGAGGGGGTGCAAAGCAAAGTATTTACCCCTACCGGTGTGTAAGTGGTGGGCTATGGAAATTAAGTGAGGTATTGGGTAGAGTCTGATGCGGGTAAGGTGAGCTGGTGCGGGACTCGGGGATTAAAGCGTGAGCCCAAATTGTGTGTCTTATGCTGTGAAGTCATGTGCCGTGGCCGCTGCACTACAGTTGTAGAAGTAGTGTCCGGATGTGTTTATAACTACTAGGATGAACTACTCACCCATACTGATATGAAAGTCCTGGGGTACGGAATACATGTGAGGTATTGTCTAGAGTCTCATGTTGCTAAGCTGAGCTGCTGCCGGAGTCGGCGATTAAAGCGTGAGCCCAAACTGTGTGTCATATGCTGTGAAGTCATGTGCTCTGGCCGCTGTGCCACATCTAAGCAAGTAGTGTCAGCATGTAGTTATAGGTACTTGAATGAACTTTTGTTTAGAACATTGTAGCTTGTGTATGGTGCTTAGGTGGTGTTGTATAGGGAGTGCGAAGGTAAATCAATATGGTATTTGTGGAGCGCAAACTACTCACCCCTACGGGTGAGTAGAGCTGAGGATCAAAGCGAGAGGTCTGTGCTGCAAAGTGAGATGGTCTGGCCGCTGCGCCACAGCTGTGTGGAGAATACATTTTGGTGATGGTGCGGGAAATGGCGTTATATGGCCCTAAAATAGGGGGCCTAAGTTGTAAGGTATAGGGTGGCTCTAAAAAGAGCCCTTGTGTTCATTAGTTAGAGCTACATATAAGTGCGGATGCACAGCTTCAAGTTATTCAGGGAAACTTGGTTTCCCTGATCTGTGAAGTGTACTCCATCACTTCTGTATATATCTGCCATACAAAACGTATGTTGTTGTTGTATATGGACCCCATTTTGTGGTCTCTGAGGTATGAAGAGACAGCTTTGTTGACTTTTTTCCGAGATTTTTCAATCTGAGGACAAAATTGTTTGGACCATTTCCACTTCTGTCTTTGGCATATATTGGAATATACAAAGACAGTTTGAGGCAAAAGTAACATCAATTGTCCAAAGGTGTCCTTCATAAGCATTTCCAAATCTACCCCAGTCAATGTGCCTAGGTCGTTTCCACCACAGTGCACAAGCATGAGGTCAGGGTGTTGGAGATGCAAACAGGTTTTAACCAAAGGCAACAATTGGTGCCACTTCAATCCTCTCTGTCCAAACCATTTAATGTCCACATTTTGTAAACCTAGCTCTAAGTCAATACGTCTCTGTTCTGCATACCTCTTGCACCAGAAAACATAGCTATGTCCTACGATCCACACTAGCATTTTGAAGGTATGGCTGGAAGGTATGGAAAGATGTCTGTAGCTCATGTAGTTCCTTCGTAGAATAAGAGATATGTTTAAAGATGGGGAACTAGTTTCTTTTCGCATACAAAACGGTACCTGATTGGGAGATGAAAAGCATTGTTTTTTAAAAGTAGGGTGCACATTCGTTTTGTAGAAAAGTATGTTTGTGATTGGTTAAGAAAAAGCAGTTTGCACGTACATATTATAGTACATATTATAGGATAATATTTGTTCAACTAAACCACACCTGCTACTTGCATTTGGAAGGCACTGTTCGAACTTAAAACAATCGTGAACTTTTAACCTGCACGTGCCGTTAAATGTTCGAGAAAATGTTGCAAAAAAATATCGTTAGGTTTAAAAAAATTGATGAACTTTTAACCTCCATGTGTTGTAGAATGTTCTAGAAAGTGTGTTGATAGAATACGTTGCATTTCTGACTACGATGTTTACTTGAATATTAAAAAAACAATTTATATGGAAAAGTAGAAAGACAGTAATAGAGAGAATTTTTGAAAGCTAAAAGAATCAAGGAACTATTGTAATTTGTTCTTGATTACCTACTGGCAGTCGCCAGTAGGTAGTTATCACTGTTAACGGTCTGAAAGTGCGGTGTTGCTCAGAGTGGCATAGTGGTGATACGATATGGTGCTACACTCGGGTATGAAACCGAGAGTCTAAACCGTGAGGTCATTCCTGTAAAGTGATGTGGTCTGGTGTTTGTAGCATACGTGTGCAAGTAGCGTTAGTAGGCGTTTATACCATACAGGGAGTGGGAAGCGAACTACTGACCGCTACTGTGTGTTGATAGTATACCGGAAGCGGGAAGCGAAGTAGTTACGCCTACCAATGTGAAGACTTGGGGATGAAACCGAGCTGATTGCTCTAAAGTGATGGGCGGTGTAGGATACTTGTGGAAGAAGTGTTAGTTTATGTTTATACAATATAGGGAGTGGGAAGCGAAAGTCTTACCCCTACCGGTGTCAAGACTCGTGGATGAAACTATGAGCTCATTGCTGTAAAGTCATGTGCTCTGTGTAGTATTCCATTGTAAGTCATAGTAGAATGTTAGTATGTAATTCTACTAGAATCTAACAGGCATATTATCAAGGAACGGCGTTAAAATTATCGCCGCTTCAGCGGCAGAAAACTGCCGCTACAACGGCGATAATGGGCTTGATAATATTCCGTAGAGAATTCCAATAGAAGCCCATGTTAACACGAGAACATGTGCTTCTATTGGAATTCTCCACGGCATATTATCAAGCCCATTATCGCCGTTTTAGCGTTAGTTTCCTGCCGCTAAAGCGACGATAATTTTAACGCCGTTCCTTGATAATACGGCCCTCAGTATGTAATGTTAGAATGTAGGGCTGTCATGAGGGGAACCTTGCGGAGTTTGTACACGGTGCTGCATTAGACGGTTGCTTTGCTATCTGCTCCTTTTGGTGGTTGTTTCAGGTGTCTTGTTTTCTTGTAATAAATCTACTTATTGGATTCACTGTTGTCTGCCTCTTCACTACATAAATTTTGCGACGATTGGGAGAAGGCAAAAAGAAGGCACCACTCAGCAATACTTCAAAATTGCTTGCGTTGTGCTGAAGACCCGTTTTGTTCGTGTAGCTGTTTCTACTCATGCCAGGGTTGTCGGCTCATTGAACTATGTCATCAGACTTCTGGTAGGATTTATATTTTTAGATTTTGCGCTTCGCCTGCTTCTTCACTACATTCTGGTCGCTGTACTACACGTGTGTAAGTAGTGTTAGTATGCGTTTATACTAACAAATGCATCATGGAAGCAGGGAGGGCGATCTCTCAGGCGCAGCTCATACAATGTCCCGGGGTGTGCATTCGCTGGACATTTGTGTTTGCTATTAGTGGGTGGTGCATGGTCTCCACCCTGTGATAGTAAATACTTGTTCGACTACTTGAAGCGAGAGGAGGAAAACCTAATATCGCTGTAATAGTGGTGATGCGGATGGTAAAAATGAAGAGAAAAGAACAAAACAAAAAAAAAAGCGGGGTCTCACCCGTTGTTTTAAAATAGGCCCCTGGTGGTTGGGTAATGTTCCGTGGCCAATCCAATTATTATATTGCGGGGTCTCTGTAGGACTGGGGATCTTAATGTCACATGTAAATTAGGCGCGGAAGGGCACAGACGTTTTGCAGCCTAGGAGAGCGCCACCTTCCCGAGTATTGTTTATTAATTGTTCGGGGGGTTCGAGGCCAACTGAAGTCCGGGGATCGCCATACTCCGGGTCTTTATTTAAATATGCAGGGTGGGCCTCGGCAGTCCCTGAAGCCTCGGTGGTCCTAGGCAGTGCCTTATTTGTTCTGTAAACACACGGGCAGTACTTATGGTGTGTTAAAGTGATACACTCATACAACTCTTGCAGTTGTACAATTACCCAGGGTTCATTTGTCTAATAGTCAGTTAGATTATGTTTGGTAGGTGCACTCTAATATTAAATAATGTTCTCCTTAAAATCTCCTATAAACAGATGATTTTCACAATAAACAATAGGCAAGTGTCGTCAGAAAAAGAAGACCAATACACTGTTATTTATTTGAAAAAATAAGTAACCTTTATTAAAACAGAAATAAATAGAAATGTAACTTTAATAGAACAGTATGATAAAAAAAAGTGGGTTGGACTCCAGTGGAAGCAGCGTAGGAAACCTGCAAGACACAAAAATAAAACATAAGTATGTGTGCTATGTGAAAGAGGTTAAGAAAGGTAGTCTGAATGAAAGGACCATAGTGAGAATGGAAGGGAGGGGGAGTGGGTGGAAGGGAGAAGGGGAGGGAGAGTCAAAAGAAGAGAGGGAGGAGGAGACAGAGCGTCGGCCTATTGCACCCAGCCCTTCGTGTTTACCCTCCGTCACCCGTTTGTCTAGGACGCTGGGGTCTGCGAGAAAGAGTGTGGTTCAGCAAGCCCTTAAAATTAAATACATGAGGCCAGAGATTATGGGCCATATTATGAAGGAAGGGTGATAACATTATTGCCGCTTTAGCGGCAGGAATCTGCCGCTAAAGCGGCGATAAGGGGTTGATAATATGCCCTTGTGAATTCCCTTAGAAGCCCAGGTTCTGGTGTGAACCTGGGCTTTTATGGGAATTTACAAGGGCATATTATAAACCCCTTATCGTCGCTTTAGCTGCAGTTTCCTGTTGCTAAAGTGGTGATAATGTTATCTCCGTTGTTTGATAATATAGTCCTATATAATTAGCTACGGGACAATCGCTTGCATGCAACTGTGCACCCAGGGTGCTCCACCCCAACCCCTTCCCCCGCACTGTGCGCAATTTTAGGTCTTGCACACCGAGGCTTCACTGCTCACCTGCTACCACTGGTGTGTCTCACGACATGTTGGTGCAAGCTTCTAGTCCGGGGTATGATTGTACGATAGACCAGGTCGCCGGTCAGGGATGGTGTCTTGATACCACGATGGAAAGTGTCAGAATGCCAGGGCACCATTGCGGGGTCAGCTCCCGCTCCGCCCTTCTTATGGCAATCAATGGAATGTCTGAAAAGGGTGAAATAATTTAATGGTGGAAACGTCTGGAGGTAAATGAAGGTTTATTTCAAGCTTGATAGAAAATAGGAGTTGAGTGCATCCTTCTTTTTTGAAGTACGATCTACCAACTTTTAGTGGTAATCGTGGTTCAAAGAGGATTTGGAGTGCACGAGAATACACAAGGTTAAATAATATGTTATGCCAACGTTCACATACAAAGGAACGGAGCTCATGCTAGAAGCATAATGTGCGCGTGTAATACAGTGGCGGGAGCCTGTGTGCATGTACACTTAGTAAGGGGCTCACTACAGTGTCCTAAAAGTCAATGCCACGTGTCTGTAGGGCAGCGCTGCCTGCTGGCTTAGGCCTACAGTATGGTCCAGCAGGTCCTTAAAATTAGGCCGATGTGACTGAATGAGGTCAGAGATCACATCATTACACACAGCAACATCGCTTTTTCGCACGTACGCACTCAGGGTGATGCACCCCACCCCTCCCGCAGAACCGCCCTCATCAGGTGTCTGTAGGGCAGCGCTGCCCGTAGGTTCAGGCCTACCTTATGGTATAGCAGGTCTTTAAAATGAGACAGAGATGTGACTGAATGAGGTCAAAGATCGCATGGTAACACACGGCAATATCGCTTATTCGCACATGCACAGTCTGGCTGATGCATCCCATCCGTCCCGCAGCACTGCGCTGAAGAGGTGTCTGTAGGGTAGCGCTGCCCGCTGGCTCAGGCCTACAGTACAGTCCAGCAGGTCTTTAAAATGAGACAGAGATGTGACTGAATGAGGTTAAAGATCACATCATAACACATGGCAATATCGTTTGTTCGGACCTGTGCAGCTAGGCTGAAGCACCCGACCCATCTTGCCGCAGCACGCTCAATTGGAGGCCCTGTGTACCCAGGACGCTTTGCTTACCTGCTGTCATTGTTGTGTGAGCAAACACTATGGGCAGCAGTGCTCACAATTCAGATGGATTGTTGATTGCAGGAGAGTGTACACCTCATGGATCCCTTTCGTAGACGACGGGCAGTAGGGCTCACAATTTAGAGCCCGTGTTGATTGCCAGGATGGAGTACACCTCATGGATCCATTTCTTTTTTTTATTGCGCATTGTGATATGCGAGGTGGATGCGGCAAATCATTTGAGGTAGTTTGGAAGAAGAGGGACGTGTGGCGTCGTGGTTATCCTGTTTATACGTACGCAAAGTGGGATGGGCTTGCGTACGCCAGGCCAGCATAGGGGTGTGAATAATTATTCCGGGGACTTGGATGTTGTTCAGTTCCTGCCTGGCCAGGAAGTGTACTTATGTGTGTTTCTTTTGTAGTTTTGACCTCGCAGAGTGTGAAATTTAGATTAGTGTAGCATGTGTCGGGAGGGCGGAAACTATCGTTAATGAGATGGCATGTGATCTAGGATGTGCAGTCTGCCCGTGGCTGATGATGCTCCTTAGAGCCAGAAATACCCAGGCCGAAAGGCAGCACAATAATGTGCAGACACACACACACCAGCGGCATCGTGTAACACATATTTGTTTTTTGGTGGAACGTTTGAGATGCATGGCAATCACACGTGGAAGGCTAATGTACAGTGCATGAATATTGATCAAGATGATCGTTGCATGTTGTGCGTAGTATAAAATATGTGTATACAGGAAAACACTTTTCAAAAAAGCTTTCTAAGCAGAAGAGGTGTCTCATCAAACGCTGAAGAGAGAATGAGTAAAATGGGTGGGGTAGTACAACTGTTACAATGGGAAATATTATGAACCAATCAAATGCTTTTTTTAAAGGTTGCATGGCAATCCCGCACTGTGCACGCAAGGAGGCTTCACCCGACGCATTTTTAACAAAATATATTTATCATAATATAAGTTTATTACAGTTAGAAATATATAAATGTTTAAAATAATTTATATTTTCGCGTGCTCTCATATACTGTTTAAAGTTATTTCGATATACTTTTGAGACCCCCCCCAAAAAAAGTCATGGCATACCCGGCGCGATACTATACGTCTGTGACATAACACAGGGCCTGGCAGCGTGTACTCGTCGAATACGCAACGCGCAGCAGGCGTGACCCCATACGTACATGACATAACGCATGGCTTGGTGCTGCGTACCCGTCGGATACCAAAGTAGTACCTGGGGTGACTTCATGCGTATATGATGTTACGCGGGACGAGGTACCACGAACTCGTCGGATACGAAATGCGCATCATTTACGAGTTTAGCAATATGGCGGATAGGATTCGTGTGGTGATGGAGCTTGGTACGCTAACGGTATGGGAGTGCAGTTTTCTCCCCCCAAAAAACAAAATATACATATTTTTGGGGGAAGATATAAAACATTACATGATTTTTAAAGTTAAAAACAAGAAGTATAATAGAGTTCCAAAATATTTAAAAATATAATAGAAAAAATATAGGTTTTATAAACATTAAAATATGAAATTAACATATAAAAACCTTCGAAATTCACAGAAAAAACCATAGGATTTACAGACGTTATAGATAGGAATTAGCATTTAAAAAACCTTAGAAATTCACTAAAAGAAAACATAGGTTTCAGGGACGTTATAGTTAGTTGAAGATTTGACTCGTATAAAACCAGAGAAATTTGCCTGTTATAGTTAGTTGAGCAAACTATAACTCGCGTGCCCGCAATGCACTGCTGATGATGTCACATATTACATCACTCATGACATGGTCAGTGATATCACTGATGGCATCATCCAGTGAATGTGTGTTTCTATAAAATGTAAATATGTTTTATATATATATATGCCAAGGTATATTGAAGAATGAATTCATTTACAAGTGCCTAAAGGAATTATTTCGTATGTATGTGACTGACTGTATAAGTGAGTGATTGAACGTGTCTTACTGAATGCATGGGTTAGTGACTAAACTGTGTAAAAGTCTGTATTAGTCTCTCCATTGGTGTGTAAGCAACTGCATGGGTTGGAGGAAGTATCTTCTGAAGAAGAATTCTTGCAAGTGGCACCACGTCCACAGAGGCCGGAATCTGTTGTGTGGAAATTCTTCACTTTTCTACCTGGAGAGAAGAAAGTAAATGCGAGAAAGGTGACTTGCAAAATTTTTGACCGAGTCCTGTCAAGAGGCAGTAAAAAAAATACTCTTTTGGCACTGCTTCTATGTACAAGCATCTCCGGACCACACATCTTCTCAATCTTGCTCGGGAGGAAATGAGGCGCGCTGCTTTGAACCCCTCACCTGCTGTGGCAAGTACATCTGGAGCATCCTCAGGAACACCTGCAATGGACATTGGGCCAGAATTCGCCTTTCTCGAGCAACACTGCGTGAAGTATAAGAAACGTATATGCTTCAGTGAGCAGTCGGTGGATGCAGTTTGTGATGCACAACGCAACCATCGTTGTTAATTTTTTTGTTTTTTTAATGATAAGTAATTCCAAATGTTTCCTGTTTTATTCGTTCTTTCTTTTGTTCATTTTTTGAAAAAACACCCCCAAAAAATACAAAATTGTTAAAATAAAAATACAAAAGAAAAAAAGAAGAAAAAACCTTATCTGGTTAAAGAAAGAACTATAATTGCAAGGTAATGTGTGAAAGTTTGGTTGAATATATGTATACAGCATGATTGACTGAAGGAATGCATTAGTAGTGTATGGTGAGTTTATAGGTGAAAATTCATGAGGAAGTACTGCAGCGTGACACTGCAAGCTCTTTAGCTGCACTGTGACACTTCCGAAGCACAGGGATGTGACATATGTACATGAATATGTTGCAACTCTGTGCTTCCCTCTGCACTGCTGCACAAAGTGCAGCCATGCGGTGACACAGGCACCCTTGCACCATGGTGCAAGGATGTCTGTGTCGTGTGGAGATTGTTTTTGTGCAGGAAAGTGTCCCTTCCTGCACTAAAACAATCAGTAAAGGCATTTTCCTCTTTCAATGTATGCTGTGGAATGCAGCATCCGTTGCTACACCAACTCTAGGATGGCGCAGCATTCACACACATCTCCAGATTTACGATTTCTCATAAATCTGGAGATGTGTCTTGTTCTATGGGTGTTGCGCGGGAACACCCACAGCAACACCTATAGGACACCCCTTCAACACAAAGTTCTGTGTATGAAGGGGTCGTATTTACAAGGAGAGGAAAAACCACGCAGGGTGGCTTTTCCTCTCCTTGTAAATATGAAGGAGTGGCTGGCGCCATCACTACGTTACGTACTGGTAGCGCAGGGTGCTTGTAAATCTGCCCCATAAGTGGTTAGGTATTGGCAGACTGATACAATAAGAACATAGTGCTGGATGGGTGATTGAAGAATTGCATGAGACTGACAGGAGGTATCCTACGCTGCATAGGTACTAACTGGGTATTTAGAAGAGTGTATCAAAAGTATGTAGCTAGTTAGAGGTCTGCTTGGATAGTGCACAGAATATTATAGATGTACTTGTGTTAGTAGATAGGCCATTCCATAAGTTCATGACTAGTAACTAGAATAATTACAGTATTACAAACAGAGTGTATAGTGAAATAATAAGTGCTTAGGTATTGGTGGAGTAATAGGATAAGTAGATAGTGCTGGATGGGTGATTGGAGAAATGCATGGGACAGACAGGAGGATTCCTACACTGCATAGGTACTAACAGGGTATTTAGAAGAGCGTATCAATAGTTTGTAGCTGGTTAGAGGTGTGCATGCATAGTGTACAAAATATTGTGCCTGCACTTGTGTTTTTGACTACGCCATTCCTTAAGTATACGACTAATAACTGGAGTAATTTCAGTGTTGCAAAGAAAGTGCGTGCTGAATTTACAAGTGCTTAGGTATTGGTGGAGTGATAGAATACGTAGATAGTGCTGGATGGGTGAATGGAGAAGTGCATGGGACAGACAGATGGATTCCTACACTGCATAGGTACTAACAGGGTATTTAGAAGAGCGTATCAATAGTATGTAGCTGGTTAGAGGTCTGCATGCATAGTGTACAAAATATTGTACCTGCACTTGTGTTAGTGGCTAGGCCACTCCTTAAGTATATGACTAATAACTGGAGTAATTTCAGTGATGCAAAGAGAGTGATTGCTAAATTTATTAGTGCTTAGGTATTGGCAGAGTGATAGGATACGTAGATAGTGCTGGATGGTTGAATGGAGAAGTGCATGGGACAGACAGAAGGATTCCTAGACTGCATAGGTACTAACTGAGTATTTAAAAGACTGTATCAAAGCTAAGTAGCTGATTAGAGGTCTGCATGCATAGTGCACAGAATATTGTAGCTGTACTAGTATTGGTGTGTCTATGGTTTCAAGAATGGTAGTATTTTAGGGTGTGAGGAGGTGCATCAGATGATCACGTAGATGATGTCATCAGTGATGTCATCAGTGATGTCACTGACCATGTCATGAGTGATGTAATATGTGACGTCATCAGCAGTGCATTACTTTAATCCAAAAAGCTGGTGGCCATATTGGCCTGGTCACGATGTGAAAATTCAGGAATTGATACAATAAAGAAAAGAAAACAAGTGTTAATATGCACACAATGTCATTTCAGCATATCTTGCCCCGTGACCGCCATACCTGTATGTTCATCAACGTGACTTATTTATAATAAACATACTTAAAATTGCAAACATCAACATAAACAATGGACTACACATTACTTTAAAGTGAAAGACTATCGGCCATATTAATCTGGGCACGTTGCGTATTATAATGAATCTTACACGAAAGAAAAGGAAAAAAGGGGTGTTAATATACACACACTATCCCTAAATAAAGTTCTGGCGATTATAGTCCTATTCACAGCTCATTTGAGATGTCATGAATGATGTAACTGACCATGTCATGAATGATGTAATGTCTGAGGTCATTAGCAGTACATTGCGGAGGCGTAAGTTATAGTTAGCTCAGGTAACTATAACTGCTGAATTTCACTGGTTGTCTAACTATACCGTCCCTGTAATCTTTGTTTTTTTCAGCAAATTTCTAGTTTTTTTTTTTTAATGTTAAGTAAGATGCATATCACAATGGATGGTGGGGGGTTGGAAGCAGTGCCTGGCATTGTGCTGCCCCCACCCAAGCTTGCTGCTCCTGCCTTCCCTCCTCCTAGCCATCTATTGTCCAAGTCCATATCCCTACTCCCTTATTACAGCCCTGTGTGGCCGTTGTTCTGTCACTGGCCTTCCCGCATTCTCTGAACAGTTAGCTTGCTGCCTCATCCACCTCCTCCCTATCCTCTGTTGTCTGAATCCATGGACTAGCCTCCTCCCTCCTGCCATGCATGGTCTGTTGTGCTGCCACTGCCCTCCATTTAGCATGATGTACCAGTCCACTCCTCCTGCTCTCCATTGCCCAATTCTATGCCCCATCATTGACCTCCTGCTTAGCCTCTGTGCTTAGCTTGCTGCCCCTATTCTCCTTCCCCCTGCCCTCCGATGTCTTTGTGCATGCCCCTGCTCCATCCTTTTTGCCCACCATGTTCCATGGACCTGCCACTCCTATCTCCTCTGAGTGTTCTGTTGAGATGCCATTTCCCTCCCACCTGCCTAGCATTGTCAGATGACTGTAACCTGTCCCTGCCACCTCCACCCTGCCTGTCCACATTCCATGCCCCTATCCCCTTCCACCTGTCCTCCATGGTCCATTTTACTGCCACACCCTTCTGCCCTCCCTGGTCTGTTGTGCTGCAACTGCTCCTCCTGCCTGCCCCGCGTGGCCTGTTGTGAGGCCCCTACCCCTGAACTCTCTTGTCTGTGCCCAGGTCCAGACCCTCCCTTCTATCCTCCATGGTCCTTTGTGCATGCTCCTGCACCCTCCTTCTTGCCCATCATAGCCATTGTGCTGCCACTAACCCTCCCGCTTGCCATGCATGGTCTTCTGTGCTGCCACGGCCCCTCCCACCTTCCCTGTGTGGTCAACTAGCTGCCCCTGACCCCCTCCCACCTTCCCTCCATGGTCTGTGTGTATGCCATCATAGTCTCACTGTTGCTCTCCATGGTGTGTCTTGCTTCTAGTGCCCATCCTGCCTGAGCTCCATGGTCATCTTGCTGCTCCTGCCCTCTTACCCCCTGCCCTCTGTTTCCGTGTGCAGACCCCTATTCCCTCCCTCCTGGCTTGTCTGTTCCATTGTAATGCCCATGATCTGTCCCTCCTGCCCTTTATGGTCTATTATGCTGCAACTTTCTCTCCTGTCTGTCCATTATGGTCAGCTAGCTACCATTGCCTATTTCCCCTCTGTTCTCTATTGTCCATGTGCATGGTCCTGTCCCCTCCCTATTATTTTCTATGGATTGTTGTGCTGCACTCCCGTCCCGCATGCCCTGTGTGGTGTATTGTTCTGCTGCAAACCCTGATGCCTGCCCTGTAGGGTCAGTTTGGTGCATCTCTCCATGTCCCTCCTGTCCTCTGTTATCCGAGTCCATGTCCCTACCCCAATTCCTCCTGCCTTCCATGATCCAATGTACCATACTTACGAACATTTTGAACTTGGTAAGAGGGAGATTTTGAAAAAAAACTGGGGTATTGATTTTCCCCTTTGAGTTGCATTGAAAAAGAGGAGATTGTAGACAGGAGACGGATCAAATAAAGCCCATTTGAGCATGAAAACATTGGATGTTTCCTGGCTGAATCGGGTCTGTTGGCACGCATGGTTGTACTACCACTGCCTCTTCCTTCTGCCCACAGTGGTCTATTAAATTGCCACAGCCTCTCTTGCCAGTCCTGTATTGTTGGTTTGTTGCCCCTGCCCCCCTTTCCACTGCCCTCCATAGTCTGTTGTGCTGCCACTGCCCTTCCTGCCTGCCCAGTGTGGTCAAATTGTTGCCTCTGCACCCTCCTACCTGCCTTCAATTTTCAGAGTCCCGACCCTGGCCTCTGCCTCTCAACAGTTTCCTAATGAACAACTAGATTGCTAACATTATATATTTATTACAAAAGTGTGGCACGCCTGACGTCATCTTGATGTAATCAAAACTAATACCTAGAGCATTTCCTTTAGAAATTACATACATGAGAGGGTCTTATTTGCATCAAAATGATGGTTAGTGCTCTAAACAATTTCAATGAGGACATATTTTCTGAGTTTTCAAATAGCGACAAAGCACTTTTAAATTATTTGTTATCTTTTATGTTTTTTTATCCAGTTTACCAACTTGATTATATGTTGCACTTAGGGGAGAGAAAGTGGTGTTACTTCCAGAGCGTCAGACTTTGCAACTAGGGAACCAGGTTGGAGTTTCTGCTTCAGCTCGACATTCTGTGATTCTGGTCAAATCACTTAATCTCCCCATGTCTACAACCAAATGAATTTGTTCTTGTGTGATGTATCCAATGCTCATGTAAAGCACTCCATTGCCTGACAGGTCTGCACTATATAAAACTGTAAAAAATAAAAAGTGTTTTGCACACTTCTGTCATTGGGCTACATGTGGGCTACATCTGGGTGATATTTGTGCTACATTTGGGCTCTGTTGTCTCTGGTGGCCAACTTGGGAGACTTATTTGTTATGAAGTTTCCTAATTTCTTCATTTACTGCAGTCTCCTCAGTAGGAAATACTTTCAGTTTTTTACTTTGGTTCCATCAAGAAGGCATTCAGATGTGTCACACATTTGCCATAAATTCTGAATGTTAGCGCTCTAGTTGCTCGTTAGATCACTGTAGTAAAGCTACTGCTCACCAGGGAAGTCTGCTGCTGATATTCAAAGTGCATGTTTCAGTCTGCATGTCAAAATATTTCAATGAAATAGAAGAGGATTTGAGAAGTCAAAATGTGCCCTAATTTTTCTTTCAGCAGCACTAATCATAATTTCTATGGCAAAATGAATCCCCTCATTTTGTTCCTTTGCAAATTAAATGTTTTAAGTGTTACCACTTTATTCCAATCAAGATGGCTTCAGCTGTGCCATACTTTTGTCATAAGTAAGACTGTTAGCGCTCTAGTTGTTTTTTAGAACACTCTGGGACATTCTGTCATTGGGCTATACTTGGGCTACAACTGGGTGATATTTGTGCTACATTTGGGCTCTTTTGTCTCTGGTGGCCATCTTGGGAGACTTATTTGTTATGAAGTTTCCTCATTTCCTCATTTACTACAGTCTCCTTAGTAGGAAATACTTTCAGTTTTTTACTTTGATTCCATCAAGAAGACATTCAGATGTTTCACACATTTGCCATAAATTCAGAATGTTAGCACTCTAGTTGCTCATTAGATCACTGTAGTAAAGCTACTGCTCACCAGGGAAGTCTGCTGCGGGTATTGAAAGTGCCTGTTTCAGTCTGCATATCAGAACCCCCTCATTTTGTTCCTTTTTAGAGTTACCACTTTATTCCAATCAAGATGGCTTCAGGTGTGCAATATGTTTGTCATAAGTAGGACTGTTAGCGCTCTAGTTGATCTTTAGAACACTCTGGGAAGCTGCAGTAGAACACAAAGGAATCAACTGACAGTCTCTGCCCTTGTTAGATGTACATGTTTTACTGAGAATGTCAGGCTGCATTCTCACATGACTGAGAAAGATAATGTGAATTTATAGAAAATATGCTCTCAGTTTAGCTTATAGATCACCTTCCAAACCTCTGTGGGAAAAGCATGAAAAAATTGTTTTCTCTCAAACATGATTAATGATATCCCAGCAGAAGGCTTTTTCACATGGTAAAATCACCTTAGAACACACCACAATTCCTAAAATGAGTATGGTACCATCAACAAATGGTTTATAATGTAACTAAAGTCTTAAAACCTTCTATTAACTGCAATGCTTTTTAATGAGGTGCTATCATGTATATTGGTCCCAAGATGGCTGCCAACACTTCTTGGATGAAGTGCTGACAGCCAATCAGATCTCACAATGAGATGTGTGGTTAGGCTCCGCCCAGATATATATGTGATTTTACGTTTAATTTTCTGAGGAACTACTGAACGGATTTATACCATTTAACCAAAAGGCACGACTCGGAACCAATGGCTACCTTTTTGCCAAATTTGGTGTTATTTCGTTCAGCAGTTCGGGCTGTAGCTGCGACTGAAGGTTCCTATGGAAAATTGCATGGGGAAAACATGTTTTGGGATCCACCTTTTTTCTCAGCCCCCACTTGACGAATCACCCCGAGATTTTCAGGATAGGAGCGGACCGGAGCTGGCCAAAAGTATTGAAAATTTCGCGAAGATTTGTCAACCGGCGCCAAAGTTATTGGGAATAGCGAATTTCCTATGGAAAATAGATCCTAACTATAACTACCTACTGGCGACTGCCAGTAGAATGAATATATATATATATATATTTCCAAAAACGCCTTTTCGTATTCAAAAAGCACTCCTGAGCCCAGCTCCATATGCGTGATATCTTTATTTATAAAATGGCAAACAAACGCCCGACGCGTTTCGGTGCATCCGCACCTTGGCCGTGACCAAGGTGCGGCTGCACCGAAACGCGTCGGGCGTTTGTTTGCCATTTTATAAATAAAGATATCACGCATATGGAGCTGGGCTCAGCAGTGCTTTTTGAATACGAAAAGGCGTTTTTTGAAATTTTTGGGAGGATCGCTACCTCGCTTGAGCCCGCCACCGTGAAAGCGGCAGGGAGACCAGCGAACTACATTTTTATATATATATATATATATATATATATATATATCTATCAGGTCTCAAAAGTTATCTGATGTTGCACTATTGTTAAGAGTACACGATTGGGCTTAGAGTGGAGTATCTGCTGGGCGGCAAGGGCAATCAGATTGCAGGTTGTAACTCCAAGACATTCGAGGGATTTTTTTCATCTAGGCTGATGGCCAAGTTTAAGTAGTAGTTCAGTTGGAGACCAGATCCAAAAGTGGAGGCAGGAGATACGTTTCAGCAGATGTGGATAGGGTTTAGGTGGGTATGCTTTCCTATCGTTTGTGGTCATTCAAAAAGTTATATTGAAAGAATGAATTTTTATTGTATGAAAATATTGTAATATCCATTACAGCAAGTAAAACACAATAACCCAAGTAAAAAAACAGAGTACATAAAAGTTTACATTTGATTTGCTTTCCTTAAGACGACAGTATGAGAGAGCTGAGAATTTGGTCAATTCCCCAATAAATTGACAGTATTTTGTAGAAACACAAAAAGGGATAAGTTAATGTTATATTATTAGTCAGGAGGCCTAGGTATCGGATGGAGTTGGCGACTTTTTTGGGTGTGTCAACCCTGGTTTTCATGAGTAATGGGGGTTGACTATGATACTGGATGTTTGAGGCCTTTTGGAGGGTCCAGAAGGAGAGGTGCATCCTTTGGTAGAGAACGGGTTTTGTAATCTTCATGTCTTGAAGGTATCAGGGAAGCTAGACCGTTTAAGAGTGGTTTGCAGAAAGCTTTTGTACTTCTCAGGGAATCCTGTGCTCCTGGTACAAGGAAGCGAGATATTGGGCTTGGGGTCTCTCGGTGTGTGTGTGCGCATTGAAAATAGTGTGGATCTCTTGCATGCGTCTGCAATAGAGTTGACGGATTCTTCAGCATGGTTATTCAAGAAATGGTTAGGTTACAGAACTATTAATTCTTGTTGGCCAGCAGTAGCGGCAGGACCCACATTGGAAAGAAGGAGACTAGATTGGTAGAGATACTTTAATGTAGAATTACAAAGGGTATTGGATTATGCAAGCCACCTAAGCCAAATTTCAGCTTGATGCAGAACGTGAGTCTAGTTTTTCAGTTGGTGGAGGATTGGCCATCTCGTAGGTGTTTATCCTTGTGATCCTTGTGTCAGTTGGTTATAAGTAGGACACCTCGTTGTGTACTTTCTTTCCCAGAAGGGTTTCATGTTTGCAGGCTGTGGAAGTCCATCATAGGTTGAATTTCCCACAGGAAGTGTTCTTTCGTGTGGCTAGAAATAAATAGACTATCATTTCTTTGATTATTATTTTTGCAAGGTTTGATGACTATCCGGAATTGTGTGTTGTTCGATGTCGGACAGTATGAAGGGAGGATGAACAAGTTCTATTAGGATGGTGCCTGTCAATTACTGTCCTATGTAAAGTTTCATGGTGCATTTACAGCATCAACAGTTGCTGAATTGGTGAAGATGGTGATGGACGAGGCAGGGGCATCAACTACTGGTTAGTGCCCAATCAGTGAGGGTGCTATGGTAGAGAATGGCCTTCTTTTCAGGATGGCATTTGGAGAATATTTTGAAAGCGGCTGATTCGTCAAATGCATGTTTAAAAAACAATTGTATGAGACTGGTTGATCTTGTTGCGAGTGTGGAAATGCTAAGAAGATAGATGATGTCAGAGTGTTTATATGAGATTTAAAAATTACATCCTCTGGGATTTTTTTTGTTCACACTTTATCTCATACAACCAAACCAGACTGCATACAAACAACACCCACTCATAAAGGTCACCGTGAAAACTGGTGGCTACAGTGTATTGGCACAAAAATTTGTTCATGAAAATTATTGTAATTTATTAAAACAGTTTTTTTTTTTTTTATTATTTAAAAAAATATTTTTTTGCCCAGTTAAAACCATTTATATCCAAAAATAATCTTGAATATTATATTACAATATTAAAAACAATTGATTCAAAAATCATAACACGAGAGTTAAAACAGACAGTAATCTTTGTCATAAATCGCCATAACCCAGAGTTAAACTTGTACACAAACACCCTGATGCCTTTTAGATCATCAACATCTAGGACGATGTTCGTACAGATGGATTTGTGGCAACATAAAAGGGCGTTGACGCGTTTCGAAGGCTTTATCTCATTCCACCTTCTTTATGAAGACAGAAGTATTATGTACTCCCGTTCATTAAGAATTTAAAGGCAGGTACAAGGAGTGTCACTCTGTTATGCAAACAATCTTAGTCACACCCCTCCACTTATAGGGCTTGATATTTCGTTAATTCGTTTGAATTTCCTAAATTAGGATAGAGCCTGCTGTTGTACGATAAACCGGTCCCAACTTAAGGGTATCATCAGTCGCATCATATTTAATCAGAGCTCATTTAGGACCAATAATACCTCATTTACTCAAACCTCAAAGACTTTTACAAACAAGCAGAACGGACATACTGAGGGGCCGCCGGTTTTGTTATCGAGAAAGAGCTAGATACAATATGCTCTAATTTCAAAAGGATCTGAAGGAATCCCTACTGAGGAACACGCTTTTAAAAGGAAAAATATCCCTGACATCAGTCAATAAAAATAGTGGAAACTTGGAACACGGGCTGAGATATATTATTGGTTTTAAATGAGGTATTATTGGTTCTAAATTAGCTCTGATTAAATATGCGACTGATGGGATCCTAAAGTTGGGACTGGTTTATCGTACAACAGCAGGCTCTTTTCCCATTTAGGAGATTCAAACAAATTAACAAAATATCAAGCCCTATAAGTGGAGGGGAGTCACTAAGATTGCGCTTGGAAAAAGGTGCCGCTGCCTGAAAACTGCCACGCACACTGTTGCTTGCCTTTTAAAATTGTAATATTGTTTGTTTTGAGCACCATTTGAACTTCTGTTCTTTTAAAAACTGTCACAATTGAATTGAATCGCCACGCTTAAACTTCCACATTGTTGGCCCGACTCACTTCCTGGTAGACACGCCACCGCAGAGCGCCAATCAGGGAAGAGGGAGGAGGAGCCAAGGCTGACTACGGCTAATAATGGCGGTAGCAGCGTGGGAGCGCAGCGGCCTCGCGCAGCGGGAGCGTCGACGGTGCGACGAAGGCACGCCAAATGCAAGCCCATCTGCGCCCGTCCGCGGCCAGCAGGGGCAAGGGGCAAGTCATTATGCCCGAATCACAACATACTCCGCGGCTGAGTTAAAAAAAACTTCATTCCCATGAGCTAGTAGTCAACAACCTCACACAAGCCAGATTAAGCAGAAATGGGATCTGGAAACTTCGATCGTCCTTCCCCGAACTTAACCATCACTCGGTCACTCTGGAACATACTGACCCCCTGGCTATGAATGAGGAAAAGGCTCTCTCAATCATTTATTTAAACACCCGCTCCCTGCCCAAACACCAACTCGATATACTTAACTTGCTGATGTCAGAGAAACCAGACATTCTATTATTAACTGTGACCTGGCTAACACAGGACTCCGCCCCCGACATTTTAGCAGCACTACCTGACTAGTTTTATATCATTCGAGCAAACCGCCCACAGGGGAAAAAGGGAGGGGGAGTAGCAGCCATAGTGCATCAAAACCTTTTTTACGGCACTCGCCCCCTAGACATACCTCAAACAGACAACCTAATACCTAAATTTGAATCTGACCTCACTCCCCTGGTCTGCGTACTACTCTACCGACCACCACAGAACATGCCACAGTTTCCAAAATCCCTGAGCGAACAAATGTCACAACTTGTAACTAATCATAGGGAACAGTTATCTAAAAAGACAAAGATGCAGCAGCTTGCATCAACCCTATTCGCATTTTTGTGCCTTGCGTCAGTATACTAATGAATCATGATCTAGGTTAGTGGTTGCATTTGCATCACTCCCCTCACTGTGCAATCCGTGCTCCTGAACATAACTTTGTTTGGAAGTGACCAGAGTCCTACCAGTTATAAATACTCTCACGCGTTCTCATTTGGTTCAAGGAGAAAACCTTAAGTATTCAATCTTAACTAAAATAAGTATACTATACTGTTGGCTTCGTTTTTGTGAGCCATGTGAGCATAAATCAAATCAGGTGTTTGTTAAGCGCGACTACTCACCCGTAAGGGTCTCAAGGCGCTAGGGGTGTGGGGGGGGTTCGCAGGTGCCAGTCCATCAAGGAGGGGCTCTGTCGAAGAGCCAGGTTTTGAGGTTTCTTGCGAAGATGGGGAGCGATGTTATCTGTCTGAGGTGGAGCAGAAGGTCGTTCCAGGCTCTGGCCGTGCGGAAGGAGAAGGAGCGGTCTCCCGATCTGGTCTTTCTGGTGCAGGGGACCACGGTGTAGGAGAGCTGGGCTGATCGTAGGGTCCTCTGGGGTGTGTGGAATTTGAGTCTGCTATTCAGGTATGCTGGTGCGGTGTCGTGGAGGGCCTTGTGAGCGTGGGTTAGCATCTTGAAGGTGACTATACCTTTGATGGGGAGCCAGTGGAGTGTGCGCAGGTGCTGGGAGATGTGGCAGTGTCTTGGCAGGTTGAGGACCAGTCTTGCGGCGGCGTTTTGGATGTTCTGTAGCTTGCGGGTGAGGTTTTTGTTTATTTCGGCATAGAGTGCGTTGCCGTAGTCGAGCCTGCTGTTGACCAGGGCGTGAGTGACGGTCTTTCTGTGTTCGAGGGGAATCCATTTGAAGGTCTTACGTAGGAGGCGGAGGGTGTGGAAGCAGGAGGACGAGACAGAGTTGATCTGGCGGTCCATTTTGAGCTCTGAGTCCAGGATGATTCCCAGGTTGCGTGCGTGGTCCGTGGGGGTGGGCGAGCTTCCGAGGGCGGGGGGCCACCAGGTGTTGTTCCAGGCATCTGGGTTTGGGCCCATGATGAGTACTTCCGTTTTGTTGGTGTTTAGTTGTAGGCAGCTGTTTTTCATCCATTTGGCAACGGCTTCCATGCCTTCTCGAAAGTTGTGTTTGGCGGTGTTGGTTTTGTTGGCTAGGGAGAGGATGAGTTGGGTGTCGTCTGCCTATGACACAATGTTGAGTCCGTAAGTTCTGACGATGGGGGCGAGCGGAGCCATGTGGATGTTGAAGAGCGTAGGGCTGAGGGAGGACCCCTGGGGGACTCCGCAGGTGGTAGATGTAGGGTCCGAGAGGAAAGGGGGGAGTCTGACCCGCTGCGTTCTGCAGGAGAGGTTGGAGCGGATCCAGTCGAGGGCCTTTTCTTGGATCCCTGCGTCGTGGAGTCTGCGTATTAGGGTGCGTTGAGAGACTGTGTCAAACGCCGCTGAGAGGTCGAGGAGGATGATGGCTGCTGTTTCTCCTTTGTGCAGTAAGGTACAGATGTCGTCTGTTGCGGCGAGGAGGGCGGTTTCCTTACTGTGGTTTTTTCTGAAGCGGATTGGGAGGAGTCGAGGATGTTGTGCTCTTCGATGAATGTGGCGAGTTGGCTGTTGTTGGCTTTCTCAATGACTTTCGCTGGAAACGGGAGCAAGGAGATGGGTCTGTAGTTTTTGAGGTCGGTGGGGTCCGCCGAGGGTTTCTTCAGGAGGGGGTTGTTCTCAGCGTGTTTCCAGTCGTCAGGGAACGAGGCGGTTGCCAGGGAGCGGTTGATGGTGTGGCAGAGCACGGGTGCGATGGTGTCGGCGGCTCTGTTGAAAATGTGTGTGGGGGCAGGGGTCCGTGGGGGCCCCGGAGTGGATTGACTTCATCGCCTTCAGTGTGTCTCCGGTGGTGAGGGCTGTCCAGTTGTCGATTGCTGGCTTCAGGGTGTCGGGGGTGGTTGGTGAGGGTTCAGTGTGTTGGTTGTCTTCGTCGAAGTTGTTGTAGATGCTCTTGATTTTGTGGTGGAAAAAGGTGCTGAGTTTGTCTGAGGTCTTGTGAGGGAGGGATGTCGGTGGATTCGCTGGTGGGTTGGGCAAACTCCTTGATGATGTTGAAGAGTTCTTTGCTGTTGTGTGCATGAGTGGAGATTCTGTCTTCAATCACTTTTTTCCTCGTTTTTCTGGTGAGTTGGTGGCGGCTCTGAAGTTGTTGTGGGCTTCTGTGGATTTGGTGTTCCTCCAGGCGGCGGCGAGTGTGTCTGGATACCGTAAGATATTAATTTATCTTATGGTATATATGAAAATATGATGAAGAAATTGAAAGTGGTGTTTTAGCCGCAGTAATATTTTTGTGTGCACCATTCCTTGTGCTTTCTATGGCAGAGCTAACAGCCGATGTAGGCATTGTCAAGGAATGCAAAGCAAGCTTATCATAAAAAAAATCAGTCTGCTGACATTTCATGTCACAACAAGCATTGTTAAGCCAAGCTTGTCCGTTTTCTGTTGTTTACATTTATTATTGCAACCATATGCCACAAAAATAAAATATCCTATGACTTAAACATGTCTGCCATATGCTTGCAATACAAATGTTAGATTTAAAAAACATTTACTTATTTATGACTCTTTTATTAGTGATGCATTTTTAAATAACACGCCTTTAATTGTGCCAGCCATTTTATTATTGTTTGTGAAAAAGAGAAGAATTATTCACCACCTTATCAAGCACTCTAAATACAGCTATCTAAATGACACTTTATAACTACAACATTAAAAAGAAGACAAAAACTAAATCATCCTTTAACTGGGCACGTGAAATGTAGGCAAAATACACTTAAAGTTATCAACAAATAAAGAAATTAAAAACGCATAGTTTGTACTTTCTTTGTCATTGAAGAGAAAGGAACTATTTTTAAGTGGAAGTGGACAATATGCACATCACTGCCTTTGTGCAGTCTCTTAAAGTGAAGGGAGCCAATGGATAAAGTGCACTGTCCCATTACCCCATGCTGTGTGCTATGATGGGTGGAAGCAAAATGTGAATGGAGCCCGCTGACTAAAAGTCCCTTTAAATATGTATATTTAGGCTCTATTTTTTTCGGTTTAAATCTGTCATTACTGATAAACCACCACCCAAAGGAAAACAGCCCTCATCAATATCACCAAATGAACCCCTGCACAACCACAAACTAAAATGTCATTCAAAGAAAGAAAAGTGAGAGTGAAGGGTCATTTTGTATTGATTTCTGAAGGGGCCAACACAGCGTAACTTTGTTATACAAGGTAGCAGGAAGAAATACTAATCTAATATTATTATGCTTGAGTTTTGTTGTTTATAGATGTACATACAATATTGCTTCTTCTTCCTTTTGTTTTCTCCATTTTTTTGTGCTTGTAATAAAGGTGCAAAGTTTATAAGAATGTTTTAGGTTTGATCTAATTATTTTCTACACAAGAACATCCTACAATATTGAAATCTTATTTGATCTTTTGGCAGTGTTTAATTCTTTCGATGATTGGTGAAATGGCTGGCTCATAAGAAACTTGCATAATATGTACTGTCACATTTACTTACAAACCCCAAATGGGTAATACCCATTGATACATCAGCTCCCTTTTCTAGCAATTCAGTATTGGTGTTAAACACCTCATGCTTTAAATGTTCAATGCACGATGTAGCAATAGATACCTGTCAAAAAAGTGCAATCACCATGCACATGAGCTAGTGTGAAATCATAACACAAGACTTTCCTCATACTAACAAAATTCGTAGCTGCCAGGTGTACCATTGTTGTGTGATACCTTCAGCTAATCTTGCCCTTTTATCCACCTGCACTTTACTGCTGGGATATTTGAGCACATAGTTACAATAGTAAGAGCTAATTTTCAAGTCCCAGAATTCAGTGTGAGGTCTGTTTAAAAAAAACTCATGACTGACTTTACATGAGACGTTAGCCATTGAAACATTGGGCAGCAATGAATGGCCACAGAACAGCAGCACCACCTCAATTTAGTCAGGAAAAGAGTGCAGAAAAGCAATGGCGAACATACATAAAGCATCATGTTTTGTGTGTCTTACAACGTAGGGCTACATATTTACCTAGTGTAATTTAAACTTCTTGAGGTTTCACAAGGTACTATAATGTTGGCAGGGTATCCACCTCTACAATGGCATTATATTTAGTAAGGAGTAGGTGAACGACCCCCAACTATGTCCTGCAATTTGTTTATAAAAACATTTGAATACAGCACTCTTACTTTTTTAATCCATTGATATTCCTGTCCACCAGACAGAGTGAAGGTGAAGGGTAGTTAAATGAGAGAGAAAGTAGTGAGATGTGTATGTGAGCGAGAATGCCATACACTGACGTTCTGTGCTTAAAGTAGCACAACATAGGTCCATTGAACATACTGACAGTGGGAAAACACTATATATCCTGCATTACTTCTCCTTAAAATGGAATATGTGCTTTGTAACAATCACTTCAGAAATATCTGTAAACACTGAAAAAAAGTCATCTATTTTGAGGGGTTGGGCAACGAAATAAACCCTTTTAAGGACTGATTTCAAAATGCTTGGAAAACTGAGGAAACACCAGTAAAATCCACAAAAATATAAACACAGAAAACTGGACTGTCAATGTACATTGTGTGTTTGTTGGGAAAACAGTGGTATGCATGAGACCGCTAACACTGATTCAAGTGCCAGACCAAAAAGAATTCCTCTGCCTGCATTTGCACTCTTTTGCTTCTGCATACTCTCACCGCTCTGCTCCAAATCCATGGACAGCACCGCTGCAGATGCATGGTTTCCAGTCATAAACTGTCCCCATTCGGTTTCGGTATTAAAATCGTGTGATTGGGTCAGCACCACATGTATGTGACTCTGACCAAGGAGGGGTTCATTAAAGGGCGTAAACACTGGCAGCCTGCCCAAGATGCCCTTTTCAGTCAAAGCTGTTCTTCCTCAGCTAAATATAGGCTGGTTCTGTCATCACTGAGCCCACTACCACCTGCAGGCCATGGCAGTGCCGCCACAGCCTGTGAAACTGGCCTGTCACAGAATGAGACATGGCATCTGGGACACCGCCTAGGTCCAAAGAAACTTTACTTTGTCTTGTCCTCTGCACTGAGGCTCATTTTGAGACTGCAGCCTACCCTCCTTAGATTAAAATGCTCTCTCCAGCTTAAGCAACTTGCAGGGGGGTAAACTTGCCACGATAAAGGCACCTGTGTGAGACATCTGTGGCGCTGATTGCTATCCAGCTCTTGCTTGGAGCACATTTGATGCAATCAAAGAAAACCTCAATTTGTAAACTCTGAAATGGAGCAACACGGGTAACTTCAGTTTGTATGTTTAATGACTCGCTTTTTTCTGAACTTAGTTACCAGTTAATAGGGTATAGTTGCTTTCTGTGGCTAAATTTGGATAATTTACTTTAAGACATTCTTTCCGGTTTCAGTTTGTCATAAAAATAAATAACAGACAACTTTTGTGCCGTGCCCCTCAGATTCCAGCTGGCCCTCCCTTCGAGCCGTCCACCATGTCTTCAGACAGTGGCCGACGACGGAGAACTTCTTTCTCCCTGGGATCAGATATTATAAACTTACAGGTCTGTTGTCGGAGGCCTGACTCTGGCTGGTGGGTAACCTGTCGGGTGCGTTTGCTGCTAGAGGACTAAACCTGTACAGACAGTATCATCTTAGGGATATCTTTTCTTCTAGATGACTGCGCCTAATCACTTTAATGAAAGCTGTAATGTGTGCACTGCCTGCAATACGTATCTCTTCAATCCCTGCATGTCAAAGAAAGTTGCCCAGTGCGTTGCGCTCTCCCCCAGCCCGAGTCTTTTTCTGCATACCCACTGCATGAAGCCCAGTCTATTTTCAGTAAGCTCTCGGGACGTGTGAGAAGTTGATTGAATGTGTGTGTCCCTAAAACCTCTCACCTGTAAGACTCCGTTTCTGTTTGTACTGCACTCATTGTCCTGCTTGCACAATTCTCTGCACTGTTAAAACATGATTGAAGCTATACATACAAATGTTTTCTTTACCCATGTAACGTGTGTGCGCGCCTGCATACAGTTCACTTGTTGTAAGAAGGAACTGTTTTAGATTTGAGATATTGAGAGGGCTGGTGCATGTCTATGATGGGGCAAGTGTTTACTAGAGCCTCTTTCTCTGGTTTAAGAGAGCAGAACAGTTGAACAAGCGTATTACCATATACAATCTGCTTATCTACGGTTTCCTTCAGCACCAGGGATCTAGGAGGGTGCCTTCTGGGCTCGGGGAACACGGGTCTGTATATATGTAGCGTGTGTTTGATACTGCTCGGTGTCACTTGAAACTCTGTCTAAAACAATCCTTCCTGGGTTTCAGAGAGATGGCTGGATGAACATGCAGACTATTGTAGAACATGCTGCATGGTCACTAGCCCTTCTCCTTTGAATCCTTCTAGGATGTAGCCTCACAGACTCCGAGAAGGAAAAGACCGATCCAAGTGAGCGTTTATAACGTGTGCATGCTTAGCCAACTCTCCCTCCTGAACCCAGGACAGATGAGCATTTTCTGAGTCCCACGGGTATGGAGAGAGTGAGACATGGTAAAACCTATTCTGTTTATAATTGCTCCTTTCTCACTTGTCAGACTTACACCGATGCTAATGTAACTATGTACATTTTCAATGAAGCAGTGTAAGGTTTGGAACCAAATGGTGACCTGCTTTTCCCTTCTCTTGGCAGCTTTCTGTAGACACGTTGCAGTTCATGCTGTTTCTGTATATTCAACAATTAAATAAAGTTTCTTTGCGCACATCTTTAATTGGCGAAGAATGGCCCAGTCCCAGAACTAGAGCTTCATCGCCCGACTTTGGTGGAAAATCCCGAAGTCACAACAAGGTACTGAAAAATGTCTTTTAAGTATTTGATGAGTGGCAAAGGAATAGCAGCGTCATTGTCCTGGTTGATATTTCCTTAAAGATTACGTTATTTTAAGAGTACTATACCTTGTAATGTCTTGGACTTTTATTATGTATCCAAAGTAGACAGTTCAGTACTATTTCTTTGCATACAACTGAAAAATATATAAATACTGACTTTTTAATATTCACACACTTGTAACCTTTCCAAAAGTTCAAGATAAAAGAGGGTGCATTGAGAAAGGAATTATCAAGCCAGCTCTCCTGGACCAAGTGAGCACAGGGGCACCAAATCAGTCCTTGTAACAATTCTTGCCAGCCTTTGACTAGAAGGGAATAGAGCAGGGTGAGCAGTCAAGACTTTGAGTGATGTAGGTTTTCTCACTGTCAGACTAGTAACAGGTGAATTGCATATATTAAGTTGAATGTATACACAGTTTTGTGACTTTATAGATAGCATAAGACTTTTTTTCACTTCATCATACACCATCATAGTAAACCTAACTGTAGCCTTTCAGTTAGTTAACTCAAAATAACATGCACAGTCAATCTGGCTCCTCTGTGCAACGTTGATTTTCTTACAGTGCACCTTATTGGTGGTGATGTGTCCTAACCACCATTTTACACAGAAAGTTGATGATTATCCAGAACATAAACACATTTCTCCACCATTCTTAATTCTTTGTTGATTTACTTAACAACCCTTCAATATTTCCACTAAGTTCATTTTTGTATTTTATACAGAATGGCCTCTCATGTACAAAAAAAGTCAGTGTGTTTCGAGCATCTGCCCCATCTTAAGGATACCTTTTATTTATTTATTTATTTATTTTTATTATTTTTTTTACCAACAGTACTCTTGTTGTATCTAGAGAATAGGCCATAATAAAATGTTAGTAGAACAATACAACTTCAAATGTTAATCTGTAGCTCAAACAGTTAGAGCCTAGCTTTTTTAACACTTTTAGGTTATTTCAGGTAAATGTTTGTGCGTACAGATGTCAAAAAATGTAAAACAAACATATTACTGCCCTAATTCACCTATTCGTTTTACACCATTTAATACGGTACCCATGCCCAGAGTCCAATACCATGGCATATTTTTGGCTTACTTAAACAACATTAATCTTTGCATTCTGACATGTGGGCCGCACATGCAGCTCACTCTTTAATATCTATTTCCTGCATTGCTATACCCACTTTCTCCCCGAAGTTGTTCACCGTCTGTTACCTGTATCCTGAGGTGTAGCTTCCCCAACTGATCAGGTTCCAGTCTGACCAGCTGGAGACCGTCAATGAGGTCTTTTTATATACTGGTTTCCATCTTTAATCATAATCATCATAAATCGTAAAGAACACCTCAGATGTTTTGCTTCATTAAGCCCACTCTGGTATGCAGTCAGTCAGTCAAAAAGGAATGTTTATTTAGACCATGGTCTCTAAACAATTCTACACAATTCTACTAACAATATTAGATAAAAACAATTAAAAACAGTATTTATACTTTCTCAGCTCAGCAATAATTAAAACCACGTACTTTATGCAGACTCATATCAAGGGTAACGATTTATCAAAGATGAGGTATACAGTTACTTTCTACAATCGGGGACACGACTCTTTATAAAAATTATATACATTTTAAAACTCTCTTAAAGGTACTATATAATTCAATTAAAAAAAATAAAAAATATTCAACCTTGTATAAAAAAAATTTTTTTTAGACCAATTAAAATCTTTAAAATTCTCCTACTTCTCGCTAAGGAAAACTTTAATTGCCCTCAAATATTTCCCCCGTGCAATTGCTGTCTCAAGGTTTGGCATTTCAGCGAATAGCTCTATCCCCTGTGACTGTCGCCTTATATCATATTTTAACAAAATTGAGCGAAGATATCGTTTACGCTGCTCTACTACTGTTACACAATCTAACAGAATGTGCAATATGTCACCTTTTATTCCCAATGCGCACTTACAACTGCCATCTTCAAGCAGCATTTTTATTTTTTGTTCTTCATTTACCAACCATGGATTTATACCAATTCTCATTCTTAAGATCTCCTGTCTATACCAGCGATTTGGTAGAATATCCAAGTAGGGGAACCAATTTTCATTTGACCATGCAACCGTCGTAAATTGCACAGACTTTTTCTTGGCCAGATATTCCCTATCTGCTAGTCTAGATACTTCCAGACTATACTTTCTGAGTTCACTTTTTGTAAAATCTACATGCAGGGAATCTTGGTCAATTTCCACTTTTATATTCTCACAGGCCAATAATATTTTCTTCCTTGACTTCTTAGCCCATTTCAAACTACTTGTTTGGAACTCTTTCCTACACCATTGGGATACCTTTTGGTTTGACTCTGTATCTAAACGTTTCCAAAATCTAATTAGAGACACTTGTGACTGCACGCTCCAAGCAATTGTACCTATCTCGATTCGTATAGCTTGGACCATCGATGAAAGTGGCAAAGACAGCAGTGTTTTCAGACACTTCCCTTCCTCTCGGTCCCAGTCCTCTTTGCCGTTTAAACAAAGGACCTCTGCCCCATAGAGCATTTGTGGGGGTACCATCGCTTCAAAGGCTTTGAGCACTGGTCTGTGGGACATATCCCCATATTCCCTATAACATTTTTTCAATCCACAGATCGATGAGAAAGCCTTCGCTTTCTGAGCTTCTAAGTGAATATGCCATTTTAAGGACCTATCGAACCACATCCCGAGATAGCGATATTCGTTTACCATTTCCAATTTCAAATCACCTAAAAACCATTTAAATTTAATATCTTTTTTCCCAAAGCATAACATTTTTGTCTTGTCCATATTTACAGTTAAAAATTTCCCTTCGCAATATTCTTTAAAAACATTGAGTTTTCTTTGCAGGCCTATTTCGGTTTGATCCAGAATCACCAGATCATCCGCATATAGTAGGCAGGGCACTTTATTTCCATCCATTCTCGGGCTTGTACTTTTTACAATTTCTAGGGCGGTTGGTAAATCTGCTAAAAATAAGGCAAACAGCAACGGAGCCAACACGCATCCCTGTCTCAGCCCATTCTTTATTGCTATTTTGGGCGTCAATGACCCTTCTGTATCTTTAATTATTTGTGCCCAGTTACCACTATGCAGCTCTTTTATTACTGCCAATAGACCTGCGGGTATATTTTTATTTTCTAGGGTCTGCCACAGGGAATTCCGATCAACTGAGTCGAATGCTGCTCTAAAGTCAACAAAGCAACAACCTAATTTACCATTTTGTTCTATTGACTTACATGCTATTACCCACAGGGCAAAGCAATGATCAACCGTGGAATGGCCTTCCTTAAAGCCCCCTTGTTCAACTAGCACAATCGATAATTCTTCCGCCCAATCCTTTAGTCTATTTAAAATAATTTTCGAGAAAACTTTTTCCCCGATGTCTAACAAATTAATCCGCCTATAATTTTGTGGTTCATTTAAATTACCTTTTTTATGAACTGGTATTATTACAGCTCCCTTTCAATTTTTAGGCGTTTTCCCTACCTCTAGAATAACCAAAAACATACAATAAAAAAATCTCACCCACCACTCCAGCTGGGACTTTATTATAACTGCAGGGAGGTTATCTGGTCCTGCTGCTCGTGTTAATTTCAGCTTGGTTATTGTGTTTTTTACATTCTCTTCTGTGAAGTCTGGTCTTAATTCTTCCATTAACTCATGCCAAGGTTGGAACTCTACTGCTTCTAAATCCCTCCGGGGGTCATACAGATCTTTCAAGTACTTCTCCCACACTGCCTCATCTACCACGCAGTTCATCTCCCCCTCTTGGTGACCAGCTGCGGCTTTTACCAGCTTCCAGAATTGTCTTATATTTTTTGATTCAATAGAATCTAACAAATTTTCCCAGCACTTATCTTTATACACTCTTTTTGTATTTACGGTTAGCTTCTTATACTCTCTTCTCTTTTTTTTAAGGTAGCTTTGCCTCTTGTAATCGTATTTTTTACCAATTTTCTTATTACTTTCCTTGTTTCTCTTTTTTTCTTTAAACAATCCACAGAAAACCATTTTGGTTGTCCAGCAGGGATTATATAATGATTTTTAAAATCCTTTTTTAGTTATTTTCGTAGGCACCGCACTACTTGTGCTATCTTTCCTTCATACCATTCCAGAGTCTGGCCCCCTATATCTCCGAGAACAATCTTCTCTTGGAGTTTCTCTAATTTTCCCATACATTCTTCAGTTAATCTAGTAGTCACTCTTTTAGGATATTCAACTTGTTGAGCAATTACTATTTCTCGGGACTTCAGGGTGGATCTTCAATTGCAGGGAATTATGATCACTGCCTTCTTTCCAGTGTATTTTAAATTCTCTCACGAGAGGGAAATTCCATACGAACATAAAAATATAATCTATTGGGCAATTTTGTGTACCTTTTTTAAAGGTTTTCTTTGCTGGGCGATCTAATTCAGTTCTGCCATTCAGACAGAAAAAGCCCTTCGTCCCTAGATAATTCCCCAGGACTTGATCTCTTTTCAGGCAATCACAGCTTGGAAAAATTGCTTGCTTAACTCCATATGCATCCAGAATTTCCCCGTGCCAAAGGTCCACTTTTTTCAGATGCAATTTATGATTAAAATCACCCATAATAAAAAATATATCTGCCTCGTACTTTCCACATAGAGAGTCTATGTCCTCTTTAAAAAGTGCCATCTCTGTTTCATACTCCAACATTATCCCACTGCATATACACGTTTATAATAATGACATTTTCATACTTTTTATCCATTATTGGCAACAATGATCTACATTCCAAGAGCCATTTACATTTTACTTTTAGCAAGTTCACATTCTTTGCTACTTTTGTAGACAGTAGCGTCATAACCCCCCCCCCAGCCGGACGACCAAATCTTTTTTTCCTGGCTGGACATTGGAGTTGGAGGAACCCATCAAATATCGGGATTTCGTCGCATAGCCAAGCAAATAATTTCCATATTATTTACTATCTTAATTATACATTCTTGTTTTGTTATATCTCCCAGTCCATTTATATTCCAAGATAAAAATTTAGGCTATGCGACTCCCCTCCATCCTATTCCACCTCACTCTGGCCCCCCTCTTCATCCGTATCAACCTTATCCCACTGGGAATAATCTGCTGAGCTACTTCTTTGATTCCATATACCCCAGGGATTCTCAATTGCTGAGTTGTTGACAACTACCTTCAAATTACTTCCCCCTTCGTCTTTTTCATCCAGTAACCTCACATGTCTCTTTCCCGGGCCTGCATGACAGTCTAAGAAATTACTACCAAGGTGTCCGTTTCCCTTTAATTCTCTCTCTGGGATTAGGCGGATACCCTCCTGCTCTATCTCCCTCACTGCCTTCCCAATCGCTGTTTTTACCAGATCCGAGTGAAAAAGAACTCTTGTAATCTCCTTTCCATAAAACCCACCTGTCTCAAATCTTTTGTTCCTATTCCCCTCAAACTTGGACATTTATAAAATGAAAATAGGATTTGAGACCTATTTAAGGGTTTAAGCATCCTTAGTTTATTTCCCTTTTTTCCTAGTTAGTCAGTTTCGAAATACACCCATTTGTTCCTTCCCCCCTCTGCCTCTATCTTAGGGAATTCTATTCCTAGTTGCTCGATGTTTTCCCATTTAGCAATCCCCTGTTTGTTTTTTCCTTCTATTTCACCTGGTTGCCAAATTTCTATTTCCTGATCTTGGTTCTTCTGGGAATGTATTTAATATCCCGACTTATCTATCTCAAGATCAGGTTTTGTTTTTAGGTCCTCTTTCTCTGGTTTTTACCACTTACTTCCTTTCCTTGACTATTATAGTCCTTTCTTTTACTCTCAACTCTTGGAATCTTTACTGGTAATGATTTCTTCAAAGGGGGTTTTACAGCAGTCTCTTCCTCCTTTTTATTTCTTTCTTTCCTTGTTTCTACTTTTGTCTTCCTCATTTTCTCTGCCTTTCTTTTTGGTTGACCTCTATTGTTCCGGAGGCTATATCTCGGATAGTCCCCTCATCTTTCTATCAACATAGGGCATTTAGATATACATACACTGTGTGAATTATCTTCCAAGCCTGCGCATTCTCTCTGTAACGTAGGCTGGAGGTCTGCTACAGGTCTCAACATATGTGGCAGTTGCCCTCTAATGCCTTGCAGTTCCACCTCAATGTTTTTTAGATGTAACTTTTGCGTTTTCTGGACCTCATTATTTAGCAATGTAACTTCTAAGATTCCCTGGAGGGTTTTCTGTAGCATCAACAATAGGTCCATCATAGAAGATGAGGGAGTTGCGGAAAAATCGAGATCCTGGCGACTATTTCTCTCAGGGTCCTCTATTCTTTCCGCACTTGGTATTTCGAGTTGAGTCTGAATTTTGCTTTCGTTTACTAGTAGACCTGACATATTTTGTACGTCCCCCCCAATCTGCTCTTGAAACTTGACTAATATTCTCCGCTTGGCCTAGAGTCTCTTGTTCCTGTACTTGCAGCGAGAGTAGTTTTGGCGATGAAGACAGTCGTGGTGCTTTTCCTAGGTCCTCCTCATTCAAGAGAAAGTGATCTATCGAAAGCGATGCCACCCAATGTTCCTTCTGGGAGTTCTGCCATGTCAAACTCATTTTGCTGCTCTATCTCCATTGACGTTATTACTTGCTCTGGCTGTTTAAAGTGTTTTCCTAAAAAATCCTTTATGGACTTAGAAGCGGACATATTTCCCTGGTTTTTTTGCAGATTCCTTTTGATTGCTTTCTTGCTTTTCCGCTTTTGGGTTCCTGTTCCTGCTCCGGGCCTTTCTTTAGAGCCTACTTGGCTCTCCCGGCTCTCTTCTGAGTCCACAATCTGCCCGGAGCAATCCTTTCTTCCCCTGTTCTGCTCCGTAACCCCCCGACGGGGTTTTTGATTCCTTTTTGGTGCCATTGACTTTGAGGTAGGAAGAGTCACAAATATGTCCTTTTTTCCTATAGGAATATGTACTCTGGTATGCACTCTTGAAACCTAACAAGGATTACAGCCAACAACCACCTTTTTTAAAAAAAAAATTTAAACTGGCATTTTCAGCTTACCCTGATTAGGAATGGTTTTGCCTGACCCACAATCTGAAATCTCATGTGAAACCACCTTAATTGCAGATTAGTTGCACAAGGAACAACAGGGTGTTTAGGTTTTAATGATGCAATGAAGTCATAGTGTGTGGCTTGCATGAGCAAGTTAGAATGTTCTGTTCACTTCTTTAGTCTTATGGTTCCGGTGGTTGTAGGAGGTGCTGGGGCATTGCTATGACATTTGGATCACCGGTCACTCGCAGTCTGACCAGACTCCAAAATAGTGCAAGGTGCTGTTTTGGCATTTGATGCATCTGGCACAGACAAGCCCTTAGCCAGAGAAGAATGCACATGGCAGTGGTTCTTGAGAACAGTAGCACACAGGGTTGGCCTCAACAGAGGTGTGAGCTCTTGGAGGGCTATGTAACTCCCACAGTTGTCGGAAATAGGGCATTTTGTATAACAGTGAAACTCTGGGAAGCCACACTTAAAGCTCTGCAAGTCACAGGGAGTGGAGCAGTGCCTCAAGCAACCTGCACTTCTGAAGGATATCCCCCTGCAGGCTTTCGGAGCTTTCCCATCTTCCAACTGGTGCCTTGGAAAAACATGGAGAAAATTATGAAAGCTACTCTTACAGGGAACTGTGAATGGTCTGGGCTGAGCATCAGCAGCAATACTGTGGTCTTGGCCAAACTCCTGTTCCTGGTAATGGTCCTCTGTTCTATGTACTGGAAGTAACTGGGCCTTTTGTTTTTTGTCTTTCACACACTTATTGGGGTAATAATACCTTTTGGATTTCCTAAGGCCCAAAAGGAAACTGCAAACCTTTCGGAGAAAAGGAAAACTGGCGAGTGTCTCTCAGCCTTCCTGCTGATTTATGCTCATGTTAATGAGGGTGTCGTTGTCAACAGTCCTATCAGAGAATCTCTTATCTGCTCGTACAACTGTAGAATCCCAAACCACGAAATCAGTACACGGACACAAGTATTTCTATGGTACTTCAAATTAATATTTATGATGTGCTATCCTCGTACAAATATAAGTAAGAACTATTGTCACAACTAATAAGAACTCTTCAATAAAAAATGATAAAAGACTGATCGAAACCAATTTGCAAAATAATTTTAAAAAACATGCCAATTATATTTTATCAAACATCTCAAACCAATTACACTAATCCTTGCTTATGTTATAATAAGCTGATTTACAATCTGTTTAATTTAGAATAGATATGCAGGGTCAAGTAAGGTCCCCTCTTCCCTTCATGACCTTTCTCTCAGCATCCCTAGAGAAACTGGTCCATCTTGTTTCCAGTCAGTGATACATTTTTCATACGTGGTGGGCGGTGAAGCGAGAAGGGATTTGTTCTCTCTTGGCTTCTGTATTTGTAGCAAAGGACTGTAAACAAAGCCTCAGTTCAAGTTTTGTAAGCACAAGGAAGCTGCCGCTGTTGTAGCCCCTCATTTCCTCAGATATAGAGCAATGCAAAGTCGTTTACATTTGCAATAACGATCCCTAGCTACTGTACAAGGTAAAGTGCTCCAGAGAGTGGAAAAATCTATTCTCTGGCTTTTAATTGTGAGCAACAGAAAAATATGTGACAGTTGAGCAAATACAATTTTTATGTTTGCATAAAGCTTGGAGATATATTACTAATAAACGGGTCTGTCTTCTAGGCCCTAAACCATTAGCATGCACCTCAGTGTATTCAGTGCACAGTGACCATGTTACCATACAGCAAAGCATGTGTTGTATGTCACATTATTTTATTTTTGATTCTTGTTGTAGTGCTTTAAGACCCTGGGCGTAGATTGGCAGAGCGCTTTGCTGAATGGCATAGAATAATAACGAACAAATAAATAAACATCATAAAATGGAAAATACCAATGACTAGACAATCATAGGCCAAAAAACACAAAAATTATTGTCATCAGGGAGCTACGGCTGTCTTTGTATGAATGGTTCAGCGAGACCAGGTATGTTAGGGAGATGCCACATATAACATGAAGTGCTGTTTGATGTCCCTCTTAACTCCTGAGTCTGTTATGGTCTGTTCGATATGTGTCGGCAGGGCATTCCACATTCTTGCCAAAATATAACTGCTTTGGTGGAAGACTTTCTGAATATGGCTGTGTGCAAATTAAGCAGAACATGGCTTTTGTTAAGTTAGTGCCTAGAAGTTGAACATTTTGAGATATGTGCAGGGCCGCACTGGCTGTAGCAGGCAGTGGGCGTTTTCCCGGTGGGTCTGAACAGGCGTGTGCTGGTTTTGGAGCCGTTGGGCCGTTTTTTAGGTCTCGCCTGAGCCAGTAATCTGCGAGACATTTAGATAGGGCTTTTAAAAGCGCTTCCACGCGGCCTAGCGCTTGCGTTCACGAGCGCGTGCACACGCGCAGCCAACAGTTTTCAGCGCCCTGGCCTCTCCTTCTTTCCCACGCACCACTCGCGTGTTTTTTTTGCGCGTGCGCGCGCACACAACTCCCGGGCTTGTTGCTTGCGCTTCTTTTTTTTTTTTACTCGTGGGTGACTCTTCATGCGCAGTAAAATGAGATCTGTCAAACATTGGCTGGAAAATGCAACCAAAAAGCTTATTAGCATTTCAATCTGGACCGGCAGCATCTTCTCCTGTTTTAGCAATGCGCTCAGCAGACAGCAGTCCTAAGGCACCTTATTCCTTCGTGTAGCAGCCCCAGCAAATTAAGTACTGCAGGCCACTCTCATCTGCCTCCCTCCCTTACGTGTATTACAGCGGAGACAGAACTCGAGCCACGGAACCACCTGTCACCGTATCCCAGCAGGTGGTAAATGTATGGGACACCTTCTGTTCAATGTGATCGTGAAAAATTATTCATGGCGTAAGACAAATCAGAGAGGCTCTTTCAAAGAATTGTTCACTACATAGAACGTGTAATGAATGGTTGAAATGCATGCATTTTTAACACATTTAAAAATACGTCTTGCGTTTCTAAGGAGGCAGCCCCACGCGTTCTACTTTTCCACGAACTCTTCCTATTCATTCACTGCCCATGTTCCCCAGAACAACTTCCCTCGTCACAGAAACTCCTCTATATATGACAGGGGTCCTGGCTCTGTTCTTCCCAAGCACTCTTTCAGTCTTCGTGCTCTTGTGACTCCCATTATCTCATCCTTCTTGCTTCCTCCAAACCACTCTCCATCTGTACTGCTTGTATATCAATGCTCCTTCGCCTTTTTAAGTCTTTCCCTCTGTCAACCATTCTCCCCGTTCACCATTCCTTCTTTCACAGACACCCTGTGGGCTCTTATGATCTATACTTTCTCTTTCTCTCGTAGATGTTCTCTTACGAGTTTTTCACTTAGTACGTTTTTCAACAAATCTCTCCTGTTTCCCTATCACAATTATTCTCCTTATTTCTGACTATTTCTTTCTCGCCATTCCTCACACTTGCCAGTAGCATTTACATATTCACCTTTCTACCACCGCTCCATCTTTACATTTAACACACCACATTTAGAGCCAGATGTACTAAGCTTTTTAGGTCTCGGCTAGCGTAGGCTGCGCAGACATGCGCAGTCTCGCTGGCGAGATTTTATGTTTTTGGGTAGCTTTCACTAGCGGGGTTTATGCCCCGCCCCTCTTTTCCATTGGCTGGCGTCACCGTTTATGCTAAACGGTGGCCAGCCATTGGAAAAGAGCTTCCAGTGACGTACACTTTTCTCTTTTAGAGCCGCCCCAGTTGGACTGGCTCGTCTGACTTCCTGCTGGCGTAAATGGTTTCTTATCTTCTTTATGGGGCCAAACACATGGCCCCATAAAGACAAGAAACCTTTTAGCAGGCGAGGCCGTCCAAGTGGGATGGCAGAAAAAGGCGACGAAAACGTCATGGCGAGCGCTTGTTATTTTCTTACTGTCACGCTCTATGTCACTGTAATCCGTGATTTATCTGCAGGGAGTCCTTCTTGCCACACACAAGCACCTTCATGACATTGTGTGCCACAGCAGTCATTCCTAAACATCTCTAGCTTCCTTGCGTGGAGACAGTACAAGCAATTTCCGGGCGTGTAAGATCCGCAGAGCCGTGTTTTTTGTCTCGCAGTTTTATATAGCTCGAATTCAACCTGGAGGTATCAGGGCGGTTTACAGGAGCACCAGCTGTTCCAGACAGGCACATCCATGTTTTGTTAGGCGTGGGGAGATGAAGTGATTTGCCCAGAATCACAAGGGGTTGAGCCGCAGAGACTATAACCTGGTTACCAAACTTCGAGGTCGTACGCTCTAGCCATTAGGCCACATCTTAGGTCCCCTGTACTTACACTCCAGAGCGTGTCACTCCTGGGCGTGTCACTGTTAAGTTTGTCAGTCCTGTGTGTCTCTCCTGAGGTTATCACTCCTGGATGTATCACTACTGGGTGTGTCATTACTGAGGGTGTCACTCCTGAGTCTTGTCATTGGGGCGTGGGGGGAGAGCAAACAACCCCGTACTGGTCACCATGTTCTATTTGTATGCCGATGCTTGTTTAAACCTGAGATGCGCTTGGTGGGCGATATACCCCGACCTTGTCACGTAAATCTTCTGGGAGCGAGGCGCACTTATGGAGGGGAGAGAGTGTATACCCCACGAGCACGAGAGTACCTCTGAGGCACGTGACAGTGAGTGCAGGTGTGAGGGCATGTAAGATCCGCAGAGCCGTGCAAAACAAGCATTGGCATAGCCAATAGGTCTCGCTTTTGGGACCTTATAAGTATTTAGTTATGCAGCACAATATCCTTGGTGCAACAACATCAACTGTTGCATGGCTAAACACTTATAAGGTCCCAAAGGCGAGACCTATTAGCTATGCCAATGCTTGTGTTACTGGTGGCCGGTTTTGTAGCAGTGCTTCAATATCGCCTTCTGTAACAAAAGCAGCAGCAGTGTTTCACACCATTCCACTCCCCCCTTCCCCACCCCTCCCTCCTGGGCCGGTCCAACTTAATTGCCAAGTCTGGTTTGCATTCTCAGTTCGGCTGTGGATAAGTGCACAGGTTTGCTCTTGTGAATCACCTCGTAGGTGATGCATGTAGTTGTATACTCCAGATGGTGTTCTAGAGAAGCCTACCGAACGATGAAACTGCCCTGGTGAGATTTGGGCATGCCAGTTAATAGCGTATTCCTGAGGTCTGTAGTCTATATGGGAAAAGGCTAGGACTTGGATGGCTTAGTTAAGGTTTTATTTTGGGATGAACGGCTTCAAGCTGCAAGGGAGATTAACTTGAAATCGGCATTCTTGGCATTCTCTTTGATATGGAGATCAAGAGGGACTAGCTTGTCAAGTTTGAAGCCTAGAGATTAGGGCGAGCTGATCTTTTTTGGTGTGAGGCCCATGTTCTTGAGTTGATTAGACCTTTCAGCCTCAGACCTCTGTGCAATCGGCTCGTGTCCTAGCATGAAAACTAGACTCCTGTTGAAGGCAGGACCGCTTCGCTACCCATATACCACCTGATTGCTAGTCCAGTGGCAGTTTTCTGTTTATCTACTACAGTAGGAAGGCGTTGAGGGTGCTAGAAGGATTGCTGATCACCATCTTGTATTAGCTGGGCGCTGCAATGGTACAAGACGGCTGATTGAGATGGGTACCGGATGGTGCCTGCTTGCCTATTGTCCAAACCAGTGATGAACCGTGACTGTTTTGGAGCGGGTTTAGGAGAGTAGGGTTGTATCGCTCACTGGGGGCAGGGTCTAAGAATACTTTATCGTGGTATCGGACTAGGAGACACACAGTAGACTTGGCAGAGGTGCAGCGCTGCACTTGTGTGAGCCTGTGCTGCGTAGCCTAGCTGTTTGTCTTACCTCTCAGTAAGCATGAGCAAGGGGGTTCATAGGTAGGCTAAGCTTTCTTTCACCACGATCCAACAAAACGAGAACAAGGATATCCACCCGTGGTGAAAGACATAACATTGGATGACTATTGCTGAGGATGTTCAGGCCCGGCTGCTGTTACTCGACATGCAGAAAAGACTTACTGCTATTGATTGTAAGACTGATTAACTTGCTTTTCGCACAGATTAGATGAAGGATTGGCTGGGCAAGTATTCCTCACACATTGACATGCCTAAGTGCTGCATCTCCATATTGAGGATGATAATGTGACACAAAATAAAAAATACTTTCAAATGGAAATAGTGATCTGTTTAACTCTAAAATGAAGATCACAAGGCATGCTCACATTGAACCAACATTCGAATTGTTAGTGTTCCCAGATCGATGATCAAAAGAAAAATGGAATTATTCTTAAAAATCCTTGCTGGCAGAACTCCTCAACAAGTCCCAGGTCTCGCCCATGTTCATAATGGTGTGTGTGCATCATCATTTACTGGCTGCCACCGGGCACCGCTGCAACACTAATAATTGCACATCTGCTTAATTATAGGGACCACAAAACCATCTTTGCATTTCTACTACCATAAAGTTCAATCTGCTATTCCAGGGCACCTCTATCTGCCCTGGTTTTATGAATACAGTTCAAGGAGCCAGATGCACATGTTATGAAAAATCTTTAAAAAGCTAACAAACCATATGCTATTCTTTATCCAGTCCACCTAAAAATCATGTCAAATGGAAAATTGGACTTCATCGCGCACCAACGACAGGCTACTATTTTCCTAGAGGATTCTTGCAGGTGACACATAGACTAAACAATCACTGTGGCAGCAGATGGCTACTCCTTTGTATATCTATTCCATGTAGGAATCTAGACCAGTGGTTCCCAAATTGATTAGAATTACGACCCACTTTGTAGAACAAACTTTCGCAACCCAACTACTTTTAATGGACATGAGGCGAGGGCGATTTTTTTTTTTTTATGTAACTAAAGCAGCGTGTGGTACCCCATTGTCATTTACATACCGAACATCTTCCATTGAAATGGCCACTAAATTTGCACAGAAATACCGTTTTACTGATAAAACTGTATTGCACACAAATGATGTGTGGAAACCGTGTTTTTGTGAATATTTATCATCTGTGCATCAGCAAGTAAGTGTCTTAATTTGTTTTGAACCTATTAAAATCTGTTTCCAGCACACTTCAAAATTGCAAAAAGTGCTTCATTTTTGCTTTCCTAACTAGTGGATGTAATCGGTCCTTTTTAAAAAAAAAAAAATTTTATAATGTCAATTTTTATTTAATATGTGTTAGAAATCACCAAAAGGTATGCATAGAAATGATATTAACATTTTTTTTATATTAAAGGCTAAATTCAAATTAGTATTTTAAACAATTTGTTTTTACTATGTATAATTTATGTTTTTTTAAAAAATTTATTTTATTGTCAAAAAGAAGAGACATTTGCAATCATACATTCAGGTAAAGTACAGAGAGAACAGCAGTTTAAATCATATAGCACACCCATATATAGTATAGATAACATATATAACACAGGCATATAGTCGAGAATCCACAGTAGCATTCCTTACTGAGCTTCTTTTCTAAGCAATACATTTATTTATATAGTTTCTTTACTTGAGAGCAAGCTATCTTAAGGCTCTTCTAATCCTTCACCCCCCAGACAGATCTATACTTCCGAAGAGCCTGAACTCCCCTAACTTTAGCCAGAGCCTTCTCTCTTGCCCCAATTTCCTTAAGAATTAGCCCCCATTACATCTCCTTAGGGGGTTTAGGGTAGATCCAGGCTCTAGCTATCGCTAGCCGTGAAGCTACAATCATTATTGACAATATAGGACCATTCCGCCCAGCATCTTCTTTATATCCTAACATCCTCTCAGTTATTGACAACCTAAGATCCCCACCTAATCTATTTGAGATAGTCACTAGGATCTTATCCCAGAACCCCTTCAGCAAAGGGCAAAGCACAAACATATGTACAATGTCTGCTGCATGTTGCCCACATTTAGGACAATTCTGACGAGTCCCTCCATGAGGCCCACTCCATACATTCCCACCTTGAGACCAACAAGCAATTTTTTCCGGTGTATAATAGAGAAGACACAATGTCTGAAATTGCTGAAACTGTAAATTAGTTGAGTGTACAAATCGGGAAATATTCTCAAAAGCTATCTTCATCTTGTCAGTAGTAATAACCTCCCCCAAGTTCTCACTCCATTTAAGCGCCAATTTCTCACACCCATCTACCCTATTTTGACACAGCATTTGATATGCCTTGCTAACAGTTGCTTGCTGATTTTGTCCATAAATAAGTTCCCACATACTAGCCTCACTAATGCATTTAGTTCATTAACATGCATTTACATTTTGTTGTGTATTGCAAACAACATCCTCCGTTGTCGCATAATTCACTTTAAAAACTCCTCTCGCTTTGCAGTCTGAGAATGAAAAGTAAAACACCAATCCCCATGTTAAAAGAATAAAACAGCCTTACATTTGACCTGTCTCTGACAAATATGACAAGTTAAGCACTGAATTTAAAGGCATCTATATTTATTGCTCTGATTTTTGGGACCCTCCAAAAATCAGCTGGCGGGAAACGCTAATCTAGACTATGGAAACGCTGTCATAAAAAATCATTCTTGGTCGCTGTAGCTATCCCTCCTGTGCGCTTTTGTCGATCACACACTGCCGAGATTGGAAGTTGGTTTTGCCTGATCTGTCACACATCTGTTGTGTGCAGGACGTGATGAGAAAGGGAAATAATTATATTGTTTCTAAAAATCTGTTGGGTTTGCTGGCTCATTGACATTATTGAATTGCCAAGATTGTTTAGTTAGTTTAGGACATGCATGCTGATACTGAGTGACAGGGACATCAGTGCAGCCCGAGGCAGGGACATCACTGCAGCCCGAGGCAGTTACACTGTCTGTTTATCGTGCATAATTCAACAAGTGTGGGGTGGGTGCTTCCAGGTTCTGTCAAGATCCACCTATTCGTGGTTGTAACGGCCTGGGTCTTGAAGCATCCATGCTTGTAGCCTTCTGCATTTGCTTGTTCGTGTTGTGCCTGTGACTGCATACAAGTGTGGCAATGCAGGTTTTGTTTAATAGGTTGAAGGGAGTAATTGCCACTGAGCTGAGTTGATATTATTGGGGTTTTGGAGTGTTTTGGTTCTATAGTGCTTTCATCATTCTCTTGGTGTAAGGGGTTTAGTCACTTCCTCCGTGATGTAGATCCTGGTACATCAAGAGGACTGTTTTCTTTTACTACCACATATGCAGGGTATTACATTCAAACTAACAATTCATTTTATGACCTGTAATGTTAGGAGATTAAATAATCCTTGCAAAATTAGTCGGATAGCATGCTTAACTAGCAACAATGTAAATGTTGCACTACTTGAAGAGACCCATTTCACAAAATACACAGAACAGTGGTTTGCAGATAGGTGTTGTAGTGCTAAATTATTTTACATTGTACTCTGCGTATTCTAGTTGTTGCATCTTCATTAGGTGCAGTGTGCCATTTTGCACCACAGCTGTAAATGCTGAGTCTGAAGGGTAATGTTTAATACTCCATGTCTTATTAAGGTACACCCATATAACCATTATTAGCACATACCTTACTGCCCCTCCTATTTTCAAGATTTAATAGATGTATGCCTCCACTCCCTACACCCCCCAGCACTTTACACTGAGGGAGAGTGTAAGACTTGATACTAGACTGGGCAGGTATAGTGCAGTCTGCAAATCTCCATTAGCAGTGGTTACACTACTTCAATTATTACATCTCCTTGTTTCGCTATGTGCTTGTAAGATTAAAAGCACCGGATTTTGAGATATATTACCTTTGCACACAGGGCAATTTTGCTCATTTCTGGGTTCAATCAATCAATCAGGGTTGGTAAAGCACAACTACTCACCTCTCTCTTTGCTACATCACATCTGGTAGTGAAGTGTGATGTGATTCACCCTCTACCTATAACCACAATTCTGTGTCAACCAATGCAGAGGCCTCTAAAACCCTTCAGTTGGGTGTCTAGTACAAGCACGGCCTGACAAATTGAACAAACTTGTAGGCAGTCCAATAATTCAGAGCCAAATCTCAACTATCCAGATGGGTCTTTGCTCATTAGAAGATAAAGTTCCAGAGGGCCCCCTACTCTCACTGAGTCACAAAGTGCCCATTGAGACGGCCTCCTTTAGTATATCCTAAAGCCACAAGCCATGCCTTATTCCCATAATTTCCTCAGGTGCCCCCAAGCTGCGGATTCTCTCCCAGGCACTTAATAACCTTAATCAACATGAGTTGGTCTTCAAGCTTTACAAGTCTATACAGATAGAGAAGTTGCATGAAATGGTATCAGTCCAGCGGAGCTCAGAAATGGATCTCGATTTGACAGCCTCTAATGAGCAATGGCCATATTGCTGTTCTAATAAACAAGAGGCCTTTCCTCACAATAGATATGCATTTATCCATTACAGATTTCACTAGGGTTTACCATACTCCCAACGGTTTAGCTCACATAGGTCTTAGGGACAGCTCACAGTGCTGAAAAAGCCAAGCTCCGGAGGCAGGGCTCTATCATCTAGCTGGGGGCTGTCAGAGAGTTGAGAATTGCTAGACAGTCATCTTCAATTTCTTTTCACTTATAACATGGTTGACTCTGCATCCGGATCCTTCAATAGCTATCTTGGGGCATGTGCAGGATACATCGGGCCCACATCACAGAAAGGCAGCTCTTGTCTTGGTACTAGCAAAGAGACAAATCCCTATTAGTTGGGGAAGACATCCATGTTTTAGATTGCAAGACTTGTTAGTGGATCTTATCTCCTCTAATGATATGGTGTAAATAGTTGCCTCCATCCTCCTGCAGACAGAGACAAATAATTGTGTAAAGACTGAATAGCTCAGAACACGTCGGTGGAGTTGTTCACATGGTAAAAAAGTAATTTTGGTTCCTGGAGTTCTGCGTAGTGTTGTCTTGGTCAGGATACACTGAAGAGTTTGGATTGCCCTCCCTGCTGCACCAGCTGCAAGTGTGCGCCTCTTTACGGCTACATACTTCATTGCTTGTGTATGTGTGTATGTAACGGGCCATGATGAAGCCCTTGTGAGGGTGAAATGTGTTGCCAAATTAAAGTACTTGAAAATTAGAAACTGAAGTGCGAGTCTTCTGGAGTATTATTCGTCTACCCCGGATTTGCCAGGATATTAATGATGGGTCCTGCACCCACTTTCTCGCACCGGCCCCGTCAGCATGGACGAGACCGGCATTGTACTGCAGGGATTATATATATATATATATATATATATATATATATATATATATTACACTCTCTTTCTCTCTCTCTTCCTCTCTCTCTTTTCTAGAGATTTCCACAAGATATCTAGTAAGCGCTTTTGTTCAGATGGAATCATTGTCCATCCATTGACATAGATATACATACAGAACAACAGTATTGAGACCAGATTGTATAGGAAGACAACCTCTGGAAATTCGACCTTGCATGCAAACAGTGCACACCCGCCACACCTCATTAGCAGTATCCCCTACGGAGAAATGCTACGCCTTAGAAGAATATGTAGCAATGAGTTTGATTTAAGACAAGCACAGCAACTGAGCAAGCGTAGATTCCTTGAGAGGGGGTACACAGAGCATGCCATTGATAGCGCTATCATGAAGTCCATTGGACATAGCAGAAATGAACTCCTCGTTGACAAAAAGGCAGCAGAAAACAATGAACCCCAGCATAGCACAATTGACGGTGTGGGAGGGGGTAACATATCCAACCCCTTTAGGATTATCATGGGCTACAGCAGGCAACATTCAAGCCTCCACAGAATCATTAATAAGAATTGGCCCACCGTATTAAGTGACCCTGTCATAGGACCGACTTTGCCAAGTAGGATATCAATCACGCATAGTAGGGCCCCATCGATGAGGGACTCATTGGTCAATACCAGCCCAGAAGTGATTGACAAGGCCACCTGGTTACAGACCAACAGTGGATTTTATAAATGTAAAACGTGCAAGGCCTGCCTTCATGGGGTTAACATGAAAACATACATTGACCCCTTTAGTAACGGGGAGCGTAAGATCAGCAAGCTCTTAACTTGTAAGACCGAGTATGCTGTGTACGTACTCATGTGTCCCTGTGGACTTAAGTACGTTGGCAGCACCAAACTGGCCGCACACAAACGCATCTTGCAACACCTCCGTGCCATATCTAAACAAGATAACACGTATCCTGTGGCGAGGCATTTCAGGGAGGTCCACAACAGTAACTACAGTGTACTTAAATATTTTGTCATTGATGTGATTACACCCAGCAGAAGGGGACGCGACAGGGACTTGATAGACGGTACATTCTTCAACTTGATTCCAAGACCCCGGGTGGCCTAAATATCACAGAGGATTTACATACCTGTTGGGGCTAAGTTATGAATTTTAGATCACCAAAAGAGATGATTGGTCGGTCAGAACAGGAGTCACTTTTTTAGCTTTTCATATTTTAGCTACTCACGAAATTTTACACATTGTTTTAGAACAGATGCATTGATCCCGTGCTTTATCGATTATTCCACACAGAGAGGCAATATTTAATATTATTTCATTGAGTATCTAAAGCCTTTGTACCTTATGCATGTATATATGAATTTTGTATGATTTTAGATTAATCATTTTACCATCTATTTATATATTTATAAACCAGTACTGTACGTAGTGGGCCCCTATTTGAGGCCTATACTCGTAAAAAATCAAGGCCATCTGTACTTTTATGCCTACTAATCAATCTTCTATGCCAATATTCAGCCGATATATAAGGGGTGACTAGCTTAAACCCACGAAATAACTGGGTAAAAGTCCAAACAGTCAATGTTAACTTAAGGCGGTAGGGCTTCCTGCATTAACGTTTGTAACGTGGTCCATGAAAGCTCACTCACTGCTTTGACACCAAGAAGTAGTTTAAGGCATACAAGAAAAGAAGTTTCAAATGAACTTAGGAACTGTCCAGGAAAAAGCAAAAGAATGGTTTTTAACAGTCACTATCAGAATGTTCATCACTTGATTACATTTTCATACACGTACTAGAGGCTGCTATATAGACATTAGTTGATGGCAAAATTAAACCAGGATCTATCGATACAAAGGATTTAACCTTGCATATACCAACGACGAGTCCCTTATCAAGGGAATCTGACCAGACATCCCATATCCAGGGTAGAACCAGTATCCGAAGACTGCCCTCAATTTAGGGGCGGGTAACTGATCAATAAGCATTTAGGCTGTGATTGAGGATAATCTAGCATTGTTTGCACATTAGCATTCCTTTGCACATAAGCATGACATTTGCACATTAATTTGCACATGTATATACTTATAATTTCTGCTTGATATAATGATGGTTTTAATTAACAGTTTTTAAAATTTAAGGTTGTTAATATTATTCCACATGGGTTGCCATGGCGTATTTTAGACTTGTCGTTTTATGCATTTTGCTTCGACAATGTGAAATCAAGGCCAGTAACTTTTTTTATGTCTATTTTAATGCCTCTCACGTGATCATTTTGAATATGCACTGTCACTTTAAATTGGGAGCTCACAAGCATTACATTGTCATGTGAAAAAGGCTCGGACGAGGCGAAACGTTATGGCGATATACCAGGAATAAATTAAACTGCACTACCTACTGGTCTGTGTCCGTTGATCGAGTGGCATAGGGGGATTCCTGTTGCCCTGACGCGGATGAGAAGATATATATATATATGCCACTCGATCAACGGACACAGACCAGTAGGTAGTGCAGTTTAATTTATTCCTGGTATATCGCCATATATATATATATATCATCTGCATTTTACAGGGGGCCCTCGGTCCTGCAGGGCGAGCTCTCACAGCCAGGAATGGAGATCCTGGCAACACGGTACTTCCACCAACACAAATTAGAGCTCAACACCGACTGATTGACAAGCTTGACTTTTATTCGTCATGGCAAGCGGAAATGAAACACCCCATCCTTACGCGTTTCAGCCGTTAGGCCTTGGTCACAGGTGAGTGTCGTTTCAGTAGTAGTTCCCAAGTGGTCACATGGCTTGTGAATTAACTGCAAGCCCCAGAATGCAATGTTCTTTGCTTGTGAGACACGACGTTTTATGAATATTGCAAAATTAGCGTGAATTTGTAATGTCCCAAAACATTGCTGCAAATCATCTCAGCATAGTGCAGGTTTTTCCGCTGACCCAAAGATTACTTGCTTGTCATGCGGTGCCGTCAGAGAAAGAGTGATCCTTCCCTTCTCCCCTTCTCGAGCAGAATGCTACCAAATGGCAAAGGCAATCCTGTTGCTGGCGCTTCTGCGAACGGTCCGTGCCCCCTCTGTTAACATCAACAAGGCATCTCCATTTTACAGGGGGCCCTCGGTCCTGCAGGGCGAGCTCTCACAGCCAGGAATGGAGATCCTGGCAACACGGTACTTCCACCAACACAAATTAGAGCTCAACACCGACTGATTGACAAGCTTGACTTTTATTCGTCATGGCAAGCGGAAATGAAACACCCCATCCTTACGCGTTTCAGCCGTTAGGCCTTGGTCACAGGTGAGTGTCGTTTCAGTAGTAGTTCCCAAGTGGTCACATGGCTTGTGAATTAACTGCAAGCCCCAGAATGCAATGTTCTTTGCTTGTGAGACACGACGTTTTATGAATATTGCAAAATTAGCGTGAATTTGTAATGTCCCAAAACATTGCTGCAAATCATCTCAGCATAGTGCAGGTTTTTCCGCTGACCCAAAGATTACTTGCTTGTCATGCGGTGCCGTCAGAGAAAGAGTGATCCTTCCCTTCTCCCCTTCTCGAGCAGAATGCTACCAAATGGCAAAGGCAATCCTGTTGCTGGCGCTTCTGCGAGCGGTCCGTGCCCCCTCTGTTAACATCAACAAGGCATCTCCATTTTACAGGGGGCCCTCGGTCCTGCAGGGCGAGCTCTCACAGCCAGGAATGGAGATCCTGGCAACACGGTACTTCCACCAACACAAATTAGAGCTCAACACCGACTGATTGACAAGCTTGACTTTTATTCGTCATGGCAAGCGGAAATGAAACACCCCATCCTTACGCGTTTCAGCCGTTAGGCCTTGGTCACAGGTGAGTGTCGTTTCAGTAGTAGTTCCCAAGTGGTCACATGGCTTGTGAATTAACTGCAAGCCCCAGAATGCAATGTTCTTTGCTTGTGAGACACGACGTTTTATGAATATTGCAAAATTAGCGTGAATTTGTAATGTCCCAAAACATTGCTGCAAATCATCTCAGCATAGTGCAGGTTTTTCCGCTGACCCAAAGATTACTTGCTTGTCATGCGGTGCCGTCCGAGAAAGCGTGATCCTTCCCTTCTCCCCTTCTCGAGCAGAATGCTACCAAATGGCAAAGGCAATCCTGTTGCTGGCGCTTCTGCGAGCGGTCCGTGCCCCCTCTGTTAACATCAACAAGGCATCTCCATTTTACAGGGGGCCCTCGGTCCTGCAGGGCGAGCTCTCACAGCCAGGAATGGAGATCCTGGCAACACGGTACTTCCACCAACACAAATTAGAGCTCAACACCGACTGATTGACAAGCTTGACTTTTATTCGTCATGGCAAGCGGAAATGAAACACCCCTACTTACGCGTTTCAGCCGTTAGGCCTTGGTCACAGGTGAGTGTCGTTTCAGTAGTAGTTCCCAAGTGGTCACATGGCTTGTGAATTAACTGCAAGCCCCAGAATGCAATGTTCTTTGCTTGTGAGACACGACGTTTTATGAATATTGCAAAATTAGCGTGAATTTGTAATGTCCCAAAACATTGCTGCAAATCATCTCAGCATAGTGCAGGTTTTTCCGCTGACCCAAAGATTACTTGCTTGTCATGCGGTGCCGTCAGAGAAAGAGTGATCCTTCCCTTCTCCCCTTCTCGAGCAGAATGCTACCAAATGGCAAAGGCAATCCTGTTGCTGGCGCTTCTGCGAGCGGTCCGTGCCCCCTCTGTTAACATCAACAAGGCATCTCCATTTTACAGGGGGCCCTCGGTCCTGCAGGGCGAGCTCTCACAGCCAGGAATGGAGATCCTGGCAACACGGTACTTCCACCAACACAAATTAGAGCTCAACACCGACTGATTGACAAGCTTGACTTTTATTCGTCATGGCAAGCGGAAATGAAACACCCCATCCTTACGCGTTTCAGCCGTTAGGCCTTGGTCACAGGTGAGTGTCGTTTCAGTAGTAGTTCCCAAGTGGTCACATGGCTTGTGAATTAACTGCAAGCCCCAGAATGCAATGTTCTTTGCTTGTGAGACACGACGTTTTATGAATATTGCAAAATTAGCGTGAATTTGTAATGTCCCAAAACATTGCTGCAAATCATCTCAGCATAGTGCAGGTTTTTCCGCTGACCCAAAGATTACTTGCTTGTCATGCGGTGCCGTCAGAGAAAGAGTGATCCTTCCCTTCTCCCCTTCTCGAGCAGAATGCTACCAAATGGCAAAGGCAATCCTGTTGCTGGCGCTTCTGCGAGCGGTCCGTGCCCCCTCTGTTAACATCAACAAGGCATCTCCATTTTACAGGGGGCCCTCGGTCCTGCAGGGCGAGCTCTCACAGCCAGGAATGGAGATCCTGGCAACACGGTACTTCCACCAACACAAATTAGAGCTCAACACCGACTGATTGACAAGCTTGACTTTTATTCGTCATGGCAAGCGGAAATGAAACACCCCATCCTTACGCGTTTCAGCCAATAGGCCTTGGTCACAGGTGAGTGTCGTTTCAGTAGTAGTTCCCAAGTGGTCACATGGCTTGTGAATTAACTGCAAGCCCCAGAATGCAATGTTCTTTGCTTGTGAGACACGACGTTTTATGAATATTGCAAAATTAGCGTGAATTTGTAATGTCCCAAAACATTGCTGCAAATCATCTCAGCATAGTGCAGGTTTTTCCGCTGACCCAAAGATTACTTGCTTGTCATGCGGTGCCGTCCGAGAAAGAGTGATCCTTCCCTTCTCCCCTTCTCGAGCAGAATGCTACCAAATGGCAAAGGCAATCCTGTTGCTGGCGCTTCTGCGAGCGGTCGGTGCCCCATCTGTTAACATCAACAAGGCATCTCCATTTTACAGGGGGCCCTCGGTCCTGCAGGGCGAGCTCTCACAGCCAGGAATGGAGATCCTGGCAACACGGTACTTCCACCAACACAAATTAGAGCTCAACACCGACTGATTGACAAGCTTGACTTTTATTCGTCATGGCAAGCGGAAATGAAACACCCCTACTTACGCGTTTCAGCCGTTAGGCCTTGGTCACAGGTGAGTGTCGTTTCAGTAGTAGTTCCCAAGTGGTCACATGGCTTGTGAATTAACTGCAAGCCCCAGAATGCAATGTTCTTTGCTTGTGAGACACGACGTTTTATGAATATTGCAAAATTAGCGTGAATTTGTAATGTCCCAAAACATTGCTGCAAATCATCTCAGCATAGTGCAGGTTTTTCCGCTGACCCAAAGATTACTTGCTTGTCATGCGGTGCCGTCAGAGAAAGAGTGATCCTTCCCTTCTCCCCTTCTCGAGCAGAATGCTACCAAATGGCAAAGGCAATCCTGTTGCTGGCGCTTCTGCGAGCGGTTCGTGCCCCCTCTGTTAACATCAACAAGGCATCTCCATTTTACAGGGGGCCCTCGGTCCTGCAGGGCGAGCTCTCACAGCCAGGAATGGAGATCCTGGCAACACGGTACTTCCACCAACACAAATTAGAGCTCAACACCGACTGATTGACAAGCTTGACTTTTATTCGTCATGGCAAGCGGAAATGAAACACCCCATCCTTACGCGTTTCAGCCGTTAGGCCTTGGTCACAGGTGAGTGTCGTTTCAGTAGTAGTTCCCAAGTGGTCACATGGCTTGTGAATTAACTGCAAGCCCCAGAATGCAATGTTCTTTGCTTGTGAGACACGACGTTTTATGAATATTGCAAAATTAGCGTGAATTTGTAATGTCCCAAAACATTGCTGCAAATCATCTCAGCATAGTGCAGGTTTTTCCGCTGACCCAAAGATTACTTGCTTGTCATGCGGTGCCGTCAGAGAAAGAGTGATCCTTCCCTTCTCCCCTTCTCGAGCAGAATGCTACCAAATGGCAAAGGCAATCCTGTTGCTGGCGCTTCTGCGAGCGGTCCGTGCCCCCTCTGTTAACATCAACAAGGCATCTCCATTTTACAGGGGGCCCTCGGTCCTGCAGGGCGAGCTCTCACAGCCAGGAATGGAGATCCTGGCAACACGGTACTTCCACCAACACAAATTAGAGCTCAACACCGACTGATTGACAAGCTTGACTTTTATTCGTCATGGCAAGCGGAAATGAAACACACCATCCTTACACGTTTCAGCCGTTAGGCCTTGGTCACAGGTGAGTGTCGTTTCAGTAGTAGTTCCCAAGTGGTCACATGGCTTGTGAATTAACTGCAAGCCCCAGAATGCAATGTTCTTTGCTTGTGAGACACGACGTTTTATGAATATTGCAAAATTAGCGTGAATTTGTAATGTCCCAAAACATTGCTGCAAATCATCTCAGCATAGTGCAGGTTTTTCCGCTGACCCAAAGATTACTTGCTTGTCATGCGGTGCCGTCAGAGAAAGAGTGATCCTTCCCTTCTCCCCTTCTCGAGCAGAATGCTACCAAATGGCAAAGGCAATCCTGTTGCTGGCGCTTCTGCGAACGGTCCGTGCCCCCTCTGTTAACATCAACAAGGCATCTCCATTTTACAGGGGGCCCTCGGTCCTGCAGGGCGAGCTCTCACAGCCAGGAATGGAGATCCTGGCAACACGGTACTTCCACCAACACAAATTAGAGCTCAACACCGACTGATTGACAAGCTTGACTTTTATTCGTCATGGCAAGCGGAAATGAAACACCCCATCCTTACGCGTTTCAGCCGTTAGGCCTTGGTCACAGGTGAGTGTCGTTTCAGTAGTAGTTCCCAAGTGGTCACATGGCTTGTGAATTAACTGCAAGCCCCAGAATGCAATGTTCTTTGCTTGTGAGACACGACGTTTTATGAATATTGCAAAATTAGCGTGAATTTGTAATGTCCCAAAACATTGCTGCAAATCATCTCAGCATAGTGCAGGTTTTTCCGCTGACCCAAAGATTACTTGCTTGTCATGCGGTGCCGTCAGAGAAAGAGTGATCCTTCCCTTCTCCCCTTCTCGAGCAGAATGCTACCAAATGGCAAAGGCAATCCTGTTGCTGGCGCTTCTGCGAGCGGTCCGTGCCCCCTCTGTTAACATCAACAAGGCATCTCCATTTTACAGGGGGCCCTCGGTCCTGCAGGGCGAGCTCTCACAGCCAGGAATGGAGATCCTGGCAACACGGTACTTCCACCAACACAAATTAGAGCTCAACACCGACTGATTGACAAGCTTGACTTTTATTCGTCATGGCAAGCGGAAATGAAACACCCCATCCTTACGCGTTTCAGCCGTTAGGCCTTGGTCACAGGTGAGTGTCGTTTCAGTAGTAGTTCCCAAGTGGTCACATGGCTTGTGAATTAACTGCAAGCCCCAGAATGCAATGTTCTTTGCTTGTGAGACACGTTTTATGAATATTGCAAAATTAGCGTGAATTTGTAATGTCCCAAAACATTGCTGCAAATCATCTCAGCATAGTGCAGGTTTTTCCGCTGACCCAAAGATTACTTGCTTGTCATGCGGTGCCGTCCGAGAAAGAGTGATCCTTCCCTTCTCCCCTTCTCGAGCAGAATGCTACCAAATGGCAAAGGCAATCCTGTTGCTGGCGCTTCTGCGAGCGGTCCGTGCCCCCTCTGTTAACATCAACAAGGCATCTCCATTTTACAGGGGGCCCTCGGTCCTGCAGGGCGAGCTCTCACAGCCAGGAATGGAGATCCTGGCAACACGGTACTTCCACCAACACAAATTAGAGCTCAACACCGACTGATTGACAAGCTTGACTTTTATTCGTCATGGCAAGCGGAAATGAAACACCCCTACTTACGCGTTTCAGCCGTTAGGCCTTGGTCACAGGTGAGTGTCGTTTCAGTAGTAGTTCCCAAGTGGTCACATGGCTTGTGAATTAACTGCAAGCCCCAGAATGCAATGTTCTTTGCTTGTGAGACACGACGTTTTATGAATATTGCAAAATTAGCGTGAATTTGTAATGTCCCAAAACATTGCTGCAAATCATCTCAGCATAGTGCAGGTTTTTCCGCTGACCCAAAGATTACTTGCTTGTCATGCGGTGCCGTCAGAGAAAGAGTGATCCTTCCCTTCTCCCCTTCTCGAGCAGAATGCTACCAAATGGCAAAGGCAATCCTGTTGCTGGCGCTTCTGCGAGCGGTCCGTGCCCCCTCTGTTAACATCAACAAGGCATCTCCATTTTACAGGGGGCCCTCGGTCCTGCAGGGCGAGCTCTCACAGCCAGGAATGGAGATCCTGGCAACACGGTACTTCCACCAACACAAATTAGAGCTCAACACCGACTGATTGACAAGCTTGACTTTTATTCGTCATGGCAAGCGGAAATGAAACACCCCATCCTTACGCGTTTCAGCCGTTAGGCCTTGGTCACAGGTGAGTGTCGTTTCAGTAGTAGTTCCCAAGTGGTCACATGGCTTGTGAATTAACTGCAAGCCCCAGAATGCAATGTTCTTTGCTTGTGAGACACGACGTTTTATGAATATTGCAAAATTAGCGTGAATTTGTAATGTCCCAAAACATTGCTGCAAATCATCTCAGCATAGTGCAGGTTTTTCCGCTGACCCAAAGATTACTTGCTTGTCATGCGGTGCCGTCAGAGAAAGAGTGATCCTTCCCTTCTCCCCTTCTCGAGCAGAATGCTACCAAATGGCAAAGGCAATCCTGTTGCTGGCGCTTCTGCGAGCGGTCCGTGCCCCCTCTGTTAACATCAACAAGGCATCTCCATTTTACAGGGGGCCCTCGGTCCTGCAGGGCGAGCTCTCACAGCCAGGAATGGAGATCCTGGCAACACGGTACTTCCACCAACACAAATTAGAGCTCAACACCGACTGATTGACAAGCTTGACTTTTATTCGTCATGGCAAGCGGAAATGAAACACCCCATCCTTACGCGTTTCAGCCGTTAGGCCTTGGTCACAGGTGAGTGTCGTTTCAGTAGTAGTTCCCAAGTGGTCACATGGCTTGTGAATTAACTGCAAGCCCCAGAATGCAATGTTCTTTGCTTGTGAGACACGTTTTATGAATATTGCAAAATTAGCGTGAATTTGTAATGTCCCAAAACATTGCTGCAAATCATCTCAGCATAGTGCAGGTTTTTCCGCTGACCCAAAGATTACTTGCTTGTCATGCGGTGCCGTCCGAGAAAGAGTGATCCTTCCCTTCTCCCCTTCTCGAGCAGAATGCTACCAAATGGCAAAGGCAATCCTGTTGCTGGCGCTTCTGCGAGCGGTCCGTGCCCCCTCTGTTAACATCAACAAGGCATCTCCATTTTACAGGGGGCCCTCGGTCCTGCAGGGCGAGCTCTCACAGCCAGGAATGGAGATCCTGGCAACACGGTACTTCCACCAACACAAATTAGAGCTCAACACCGACTGATTGACAAGCTTGACTTTTATTCGTCATGGCAAGCGGAAATGAAACACCCCTACTTACGCGTTTCAGCCGTTAGGCCTTGGTCACAGGTGAGTGTCGTTTCAGTAGTAGTTCCCAAGTGGTCACATGGCTTGTGAATTAACTGCAAGCCCCAGAATGCAATGTTCTTTGCTTGTGAGACACGACGTTTTATGAATATTGCAAAATTAGCGTGAATTTGTAATGTCCCAAAACATTGCTGCAAATCATCTCAGCATAGTGCAGGTTTTTCCGCTGACCCAAAGATTACTTGCTTGTCATGCGGTGCCGTCAGAGAAAGAGTGATCCTTCCCTTCTCCCCTTCTCGAGCAGAATGCTACCAAATGGCAAAGGCAATCCTGTTGCTGGCGCTTCTGCGAGCGGTCCGTGCCCCCTCTGTTAACATCAACAAGGCATCTCCATTTTACAGGGGGCCCTCGGTCCTGCAGGGCGAGCTCTCACAGCCAGGAATGGAGATCCTGGCAACACGGTACTTCCACCAACACAAATTAGAGCTCAACACCGACTGATTGACAAGCTTGACTGTTATTCGTCATGGCAAGCGGAAATGAAACACACCATCCTTACGCGTTTCAGCCGTTAGGCCTTGGTCACAGGTGAGTGTCGTTTCAGTAGTAGTTCCCAAGTGGTCACATGGCTTGTGAATTAACTGCAAGCCCCAGAATGCAATGTTCTTTGCTTGTGAGACACGACGTTTTATGAATATTGCAAAATTAGCGTGAATTTGTAATGTCCCAAAACATTGCTGCAAATCATCTCAGCATAGTGCAGGTTTTTCCGCTGACCCAAAGATTACTTGCTTGTCATGCGGTGCCGTCAGAGAAAGAGTGATCCTTCCCTTCTCCCCTTCTCGAGCAGAATGCTACCAAATGGCAAAGGCAATCCTGTTGCTGGCGCTTCTGCGAGCGGTCCGTGCCCCCTCTGTTAACATCAACAAGGCATCTCCATTTTACAGGGGGCCCTCGGTCCTGCAGGGCGAGCTCTCACAGCCAGGAATGGAGATCCTGGCAACACGGTACTTCCACCAACACAAATTAGAGCTCAACACCGACTGATTGACAAGCTTGACTTTTATTCGTCATGGCAAGCGGAAATGAAACACCCCATCCTTACGCGTTTCAGCCGTTAGGCCTTGGTCACAGGTGAGTGTCGTTTCAGTAGTAGTTCCCAAGTGGTCACATGGCTTGTGAATTAACTGCAAGCCCCAGAATGCAATGTTCTTTGCTTGTGAGACACGACGTTTTATGAATATTGCAAAATTAGCGTGAATTTGTAATGTCCCAAAACATTGCTGCAAATCATCTCAGCATAGTGCAGGTTTTTCCGCTGACCCAAAGATTACTTGCTTGTCATGCGGTGCCGTCAGAGAAAGAGTGATCCTTCCCTTCTCCCCTTCTCGAGCAGAATGCTACCAAATGGCAAAGGCAATCCTGTTGCTGGCGCTTCTGCGAGCGGTCCGTGCCCCCTCTGTTAACATCAACAAGGCATCTCCATTTTACAGGGGGCCCTCGGTCCTGCAGGGCGAGCTCTCACAGCCAGGAATGGAGATCCTGGCAACACGGTACTTCCACCAACACAAATTAGAGCTCAACACCGACTGATTGACAAGCTTGACTTTTATTCGTCATGGCAAGCGGAAATGAAACACACCATCCTTACGCGTTTCAGCCGTTAGGCCTTGGTCACAGGTGAGTGTCGTTTCAGTAGTAGTTCCCAAGTGGTCACATGGCTTGTGAATTAACTGCAAGCCCCAGAATGCAATGTTCTTTGCTTGTGAGACACGACGTTTTATGAATATTGCAAAATTAGCGTGAATTTGTAATGTCCCAAAACATTGCTGCAAATCATCTCAGCATAGTGCAGGTTTTTCCGCTGACCCAAAGATTACTTGCTTGTCATGCGGTGCCGTCAGAGAAAGAGTGATCCTTCCCTTCTCCCCTTCTCGAGCAGAATGCTACCAAATGGCAAAGGCAATCCTGTTGCTGGCGCTTCTGCGAGCGGTCCGTGCCCCCTCTGTTAACATCAACAAGGCATCTCCATTTTACAGGGGGCCCTCGGTCCTGCAGGGCGAGCTCTCACAGCCAGGAATGGAGCTCCTGGCAACACGGTACTTCCACCAACACAAATTAGAGCTCAACACCGACTGATTGACAAGCTTGACTTTTATTCGTCATGGTAAGCGGAAATGAAACACCCCTACTTACGTGTTTCAGCCGTTAGGCCTTGGTCACAGGTGAGTGTCGTTTCAGTAGTAGTTCCCAAGTGGTCACATGGCTTGTGAATTAACTGCAAGCCCCAGAATGCAATGTTCTTTGCTTGTGAGACACGACGTTTTATGAATATTGCAAAATTAGCGTGAATTTGTAATGTCCCAAAACATTGCTGCAAATCATCTCAGCATAGTGCAGGTTTTTCCGCTGACCCAAAGATTACTTGCTTGTCATGCGGTGCCGTCCGAGAAAGAGTGATCCTTCCCTTCTCCCCTTCTCGAGCAGAATGCTACCAAATGGCAAAGGCAATCCTGTTGCTGGCGCTTCTGCGAGCGGTCCGTGCCCCCTCTGTTAACATCAACAAGGCATCTCCATTTTACAGGGGGCCCTCGGTCCTGCAGGGCGAGCTCTCACAGCCAGGAATGGAGATCCTGGCAACACGGTACTTCCACCAACACAAATTAGAGCTCAACACCGACTGATTGACAAGCTTGACTTTTATTCGTCATGGCAAGCGGAAATGAAACACCCCTACTTACGCGTTTCAGCCGTTAGGCCTTGGTCACAGGTGAGTGTCGTTTCAGTAGTAGTTCCCAAGTGGTCACATGGCTTGTGAATTAACTGCAAGCCCCAGAATGCAATGTTCTTTGCTTGTGAGACACGACGTTTTATGAATATTGCAAAATTAGCGTGAATTTGTAATGTCCCAAAACATTGCTGCAAATCATCTCAGCATAGTGCAGGTTTTTCCGCTGACCCAAAGATTACTTGCTTGTCATGCGGTGCCGTCAGAGAAAGAGTGATCCTTCCCTTCTCCCCTTCTCGAGCAGAATGCTACCAAATGGCAAAGGCAATCCTGTTGCTGGCGCTTCTGCGAGCGGTCCGTGCCCCCTCTGTTAACATCAACAAGGCATCTCCATTTTACAGGGGGCCCTCGGTCCTGCAGGGCGAGCTCTCACAGCCAGGAATGGAGATCCTGGCAACACGGTACTTCCACCAACACAAATTAGAGCTCAACACCGACTGATTGACAAGCTTGACTTTTATTCGTCATGGCAAGCGGAAATGAAACACCCCATCCTTACGCGTTTCAGCCGTTAGGCCTTGGTCACAGGTGAGTGTCGTTTCAGTAGTAGTTCCCAAGTGGTCACATGGCTTGTGAATTAACTGCAAGCCCCAGAATGCAATGTTCTTTGCTTGTGAGACACGACGTTTTATGAATATTGCAAAATTAGCGTGAATTTGTAATGTCCCAAAACATTGCTGCAAATCATCTCAGCATAGTGCAGGTTTTTCCGCTGACCCAAAGATTACTTGCTTGTCATGCGGTGCCGTCAGAGAAAGAGTGATCCTTCCCTTCTCCCCTTCTCGAGCAGAATGCTACCAAATGGCAAAGGCAATCCTGTTGCTGGCGCTTCTGCGAGCGGTCCGTGCCCCCTCTGTTAACATCAACAAGGCATCTCCATTTTACAGGGGGCCCTCGGTCCTGCAGGGCGAGCTCTCACAGCCAGGAATGGAGATCCTGGCAACACGGTACTTCCACCAACACAAATTAGAGCTCAACACCGACTGATTGACAAGCTTGACTTTTATTCGTCATGGCAAGCGGAAATGAAACACCCCATCCTTACGCGTTTCAGCCGTTAGGCCTTGGTCACAGGTGAGTGTCGTTTCAGTAGTAGTTCCCAAGTGGTCACATGGCTTGTGAATTAACTGCAAGCCCCAGAATGCAATGTTCTTTGCTTGTGAGACACGACGTTTTATGAATATTGCAAAATTAGCGTGAATTTGTAATGTCCCAAAACATTGCTGCAAATCATCTCAGCATAGTGCAGGTTTTTCCGCTGACCCAAAGATTACTTGCTTGTCATGCGGTGCCGTCAGAGAAAAGTGATCCTTCCCTTCTCCCCTTCTCGAGCAGAATGCTACCAAATGGCAAAGGCAATCCTGTTGCTGGCGCTTCTGCGAGCGGTCCGTGCCCCCTCTGTTAACATCAACAAGGCATCTCCATTTTACAGGGGGCCCTCGGTCCTGCAGGGCGAGCTCTCACAGCCAGGAATGGAGATCCTGGCAACACGGTACTTCCACCAACACAAATTAGAGCTCAACACCGACTGATTGACAAGCTTGACTTTTATTCGTCATGGCAAGCGGAAATGAAACACCCCATCCTTACGCGTTTCAGCCGTTAGGCCTTGGTCACAGGTGAGTGTCGTTTCAGTAGTAGTTCCCAAGTGGTCACATGGCTTGTGAATTAACTGCAAGCCCCAGAATGCAATGTTCTTTGCTTGTGAGACACGACGTTTTATGAATATTGCAAAATTAGCGTGAATTTGTAATGTCCCAAAACATTGCTGCAAATCATCTCAGCGTAGTGCAGGTTTTTCCGCTGACCCAAAGATTACTTGCTTGTCATGCGGTGCCGTCAGAGAAAGAGTGATCCTTCCCTTCTCCCCTTCTCGAGCAGAATGCTACCAAATGGCAAAGGCAATCCTGTTGCTGGCGCTTCTGTGAGCGGTCCGTGCCCCCTCTGTTAACATCAATAAGGCATCTCCATTTTACAGGGGGCCCTCGGTCCTGCAGGGCGAGCTCTCACAGCCAGGAATGGAGATCCTGGCAACACGGTACTTCCACCAACACAAATTAGAGCTCAACACCGACTGATTGACAAGCTTGACTTTTATTCGTCATGGCAAGCGGAAATGAAACACCCCATCCTTACGCGTTTCAGCCGTTAGGCCTTGGTCACAGGTGAGTGTCGTTTCAGTAGTAGTTCCCAAGTGGTCACATGGCTTGTGAATTAACTGCAAGCCCCAGAATGCAATGTTCTTTGCTTGTGAGACACGACGTTTTATGAATATTGCAAAATTAGCGTGAATTTGTAATGTCCCAAAACATTGCTGCAAATCATCTCAGCATAGTGCAGGTTTTTCCGCTGACCCAAAGATTACTTGCTTGTCATGCGGTGCCGTCAGAGAAAGAGTGATCCTTCCCTTCTCCCCTTCTCGAGCAGAATGCTACCAAATGGCAAAGGCAATCCTGTTGCTGGCGCTTCTGCGAGCGGTCCGTGCCCCCTCTGTTAACATCAACAAGGCATCTCCATTTTACAGGGGGCCCTCGGTCCTGCAGGGCGAGCTCTCACAGCCAGGAATGGAGATCCTGGCAACACGGTACTTCCACCAACACAAATTAGAGCTCAACACCGACTGATTGACAAGCTTGACTTTTATTCGTCATGGCAAGCGGAAATGAAACACCCCATCCTTACGCGTTTCAGCCGTTAGGCCTTGGTCACAGGTGAGTGTCGTTTCAGTAGTAGTTCCCAAGTGGTCACATGGCTTGTGAATTAACTGCAAGCCCCAGAATGCAATGTTCTTTGCTTGTGAGACACGACGTTTTATGAATATTGCAAAATTAGCGTGAATTTGTAATGTCCCAAAACATTGCTGCAAATCATCTCAGCATAGTGCAGGTTTTTCCGCTGACCCAAAGATTACTTGCTTGTCATGCGGTGCCGTCAGAGAAAGAGTGATCCTTCCCTTCTCCCCTTCTCGAGCAGAATGCTACCAAATGGCAAAGGCAATCCTGTTGCTGGCGCTTCTGCGAGCGGTCCGTGCCCCCTCTGTTAACATCAACAAGGCATCTCCATTTTACAGGGGGCCCTCGGTCCTGCAGGGCGAGCTCTCACAGCCAGGAATGGAGATCCTGGCAACACGGTACTTCCACCAACACAAATTAGAGCTCAACACCGACTGATTGACAAGCTTGACTTTTATTCGTCATGGCAAGCGGAAATGAAACACCCCATCCTTACGCGTTTCAGCCGTTAGGCCTTGGTCACAGGTGAGTGTCGTTTCAGTAGTAGTTCCCAAGTGGTCACATGGCTTGTGAATTAACTGCAAGCCCCAGAATGCAATGTTCTTTGTTTGTGAGACACGACGTTTTATGAATATTGCAAAATTAGCGTGAATTTGTAATGTCCCAAAACATTGCTGCAAATCATCTCAGCATAGTGCAGGTTTTTCCGCTGACCCAAAGATTACTTGCTTGTCATGCGGTGCCGTCAGAGAAAGAGTGATCCTTCCCTTCTCCCCTTCTCGAGCAGAATGCTACCAAATGGCAAAGGCAATCCTGTTGCTGGCGCTTCTGCGAGCGGTCCGTGCCCCCTCTGTTAACATCAACAAGGCATCTCCATTTTACAGGGGGCCCTCGGTCCTGCAGGGCGAGCTCTCACAGCCAGGAATGGAGATCCTGGCAACACGGTACTTCCACCAACACAAATTAGAGCTCAACACCGACTGATTGACAAGCTTGACTTTTATTCGTCATGGCAAGCGGAAATGAAACACCCCATCCTTACGCGTTTCAGCCGTTAGGCCTTGGTCACAGGTGAGTGTCGTTTCAGTAGTAGTTCCCAAGTGGTCACATGGCTTGTGAATTAACTGCAAGCCCCAGAATGCAATGTTCTTTGCTTGTGAGACACGTTTTATGAATATTGCAAAATTAGCGTGAATTTGTAATGTCCCAAAACATTGCTGCAAATCATCTCGGCATAGTGCAGGTTTTTCCGCTGACCCAAAGATTACTTGCTTGTCATGCGGTGCCGTCAGAGAAAGAGTGATCCTTCCCTTCTCCCCTTCTCGAGCAGAACGCTACCAAATGGCAAAGGCAATCCTGTTGCTGGCGCTTCTGCGAGCGGTCCGTGCCCCCTCTGTTAACATCAACAAGGCATCTCCATTTTACAGGGGGCCCTCGGTCCTGCAGGGCGAGCTCTCACTGCCAGGAATGGAGATCCTGGCAACACGGTACTTCCACCAACACAAATTAGAGCTCAACACCGACTGATTGACAAGCTTGACTTTTATTCGTCATGGCAAGCGGAAATGAAACACCCCATCCTTACGCGTTTCAGCCGTTAGGCCTTGGTCACAGGTGAGTGTCGTTTCAGTAGTAGTTCCCAAGTGGTCACATGGCTTGTGAATTAACTGCAAGCCCCAGAATGCAATGTTCTTTGCTTGTGAGACACGACGTTTTATGAATATTGCAAAATTAGCGTGAATTTGTAATGTCCCAAAACATTGCTGCAAATCATCTCAGCATAGTGCAGGTTTTTCCGCTGACCCAAAGATTACTTGCTTGTCATGCGGTGCCGTCAGAGAAAGAGTGATCCTTCCCTTCTCCCCTTCTCGAGTTGAATGCTACCAAATGGCAAAGGCAATCCTGTTGCTGGCTTCTGCGAGCGGTCCGTGCCCCCTCTGTTAACATCAACAAGGCCTCTCCATTTTACAGGGGGCCCTCGGTCCTGCAGGGCGAGCTCTCACAGCCAGGAATGGAGATCCTGGCAACACGGTACTTCCACCAACACAAATTAGAGCTCAACACCGACTGATTGACAAGCTTGACTTTTATTCGTCATGGCAAGCGGAAATGAAACACCCCATCCTTACGCGTTTCAGCCGTTAGGCCTTGGTCACAGGTGAGTGTCGTTTCAGTAGTAGTTCCCAAGTGGTCACATGGCTTGTGAATTAACTGCAAGCCCCAGAATGCAATGTTCTTTGCTTGTGAGACACGACGTTTTATGAATATTGCAAAATTAGCGTGAATTTGTAATGTCCCAAAACATTGCTGCAAATCATCTCAGCATAGTGCAGGTTTTTCCGCTGACCCAAAGATTACTTGCTTGTCATGCGGTGCCGTCAGAGAAAGAGTGATCCTTCCCTTCTCCCCTTCTCGAGCAGAATGCTACCAAATGGCAAAGGCAATCCTGTTGCTGGCGCTTCTGCGAGCGGTCCGTGCCCCCTCTGTTAACATCAACAAGGCATCTCCATTTTACAGGGGGCCCTCGGTCCTGCAGGGCGAGCTCTCACAGCCAGGAATGGAGATCCTGGCAACATGGTACTTCCACCAACACAAATTAGAGCTCAACACCGACTGATTGACAAGCTTGACTTTTATTCGTCATGGCAAGCGGAAATGAAACACCCCATCCTTACGCGTTTCAGCCAATAGGCCTTGGTCACAGGTGAGTGTCGTTTCAGTAGTAGTTCCCAAGTGGTCACATGGCTTGTGAATTAACTGCAAGCCCCAGAATGCAATGTTCTTTGCTTGTGAGACACGACGTTTTATGAATATTGCAAAATTAGCGTGAATTTGTAATGTCCCAAAACATTGCTGCAAATCATCTCAGCATAGTGCAGGTTTTTCCGCTGACCCAAAGATTACTTGCTTGTCATGCGGTGCCGTCCGAGAAAGAGTGATCCTTCCCTTCTCCCCTTCTCGAGCAGAATGCTACCAAATGGCAAAGGCAATCCTGTTGCTGGCGCTTCTGCGAGCGGTCGGTGCCCCCTCTGTTAACATCAACAAGGCATCTCCATTTTACAGGGGGCCCTCGGTCCTGCAGGGCGAGCTCTCACAGCCAGGAATGGAGATCCTGGCAACACGGTACTTCCACCAACACAAATTAGAGCTCAACACCGACTGATTGACAAGCTTGACTTTTATTCGTCATGGCAAGCGGAAATGAAACACCCCTACTTACGCGTTTCAGCCGTTAGGCCTTGGTCACAGGTGAGTGTCGTTTCAGTAGTAGTTCCCAAGTGGTCACATGGCTTGTGAATTAACTGCAAGCCCCAGAATGCAATGTTCTTTGCTTGTGAGACACGACGTTTTATGAATATTGCAAAATTAGCGTGAATTTGTAATGTCCCAAAACATTGCTGCAAATCATCTCAGCATAGTGCAGGTTTTTCCGCTGACCCAAAGATTACTTGCTTGTCATGCGGTGCCGTCAGAGAAAGAGTGATCCTTCCCTTCTCCCCTTCTCGAGCAGAATGCTACCAAATGGCAAAGGCAATCCTGTTGCTGGCGCTTCTGCGAGCGGTCCGTGCCCCCTCTGTTAACATCAACAAGGCATCTCCATTTTACAGGGGGCCCTCGGTCCTGCAGGGCGAGCTCTCACAGCCAGGAATGGAGATCCTGGCAACACGGTACTTCCACCAACACAAATTAGAGCTCAACACCGACTGATTGACAAGCTTGACTTTTATTCGTCATGGCAAGCGGAAATGAAACACACCATCCTTACGCGTTTCAGCCGTTAGGCCTTGGTCACAGGTGAGTGTCGTTTCAGTAGTAGTTCCCAAGTGGTCACATGGCTTGTGAATTAACTGCAAGCCCCAGAATGCAATGTTCTTTGCTTGTGAGACACGACGTTTTATGAATATTGCAAAATTAGCGTGAATTTGTAATGTCCCAAAACATTGCTGCAAATCATCTCAGCATAGTGCAGGTTTTTCCGCTGACCCAAAGATTACTTGCTTGTCATGCGGTGCCGTCAGAGAAAAGTGATCCTTCCCTTCTCCCCTTCTCGAGCAGAATGCTACCAAATGGCAAAGGCAATCCTGTTGCTGGCGCTTCTGCGAGCGGTCCGTGCCCCCTCTGTTAACATCAACAAGGCATCTCCATTTTACAGGGGGCCCTCGGTCCTGCAGGGCGAGCTCTCACAGCCAGGAATGGAGATCCTGGCAACACGGTACTTCCACCAACACAAATTAGAGCTCAACACCGACTGATTGACAAGCTTGACTTTTATTCGTCATGGCAAGCGGAAATGAAACACCCCATCCTTACGCGTTTCAGCCGTTAGGCCTTGGTCACAGGTGAGTGTCGTTTCAGTAGTAGTTCCCAAGTGGTCACATGGCTTGTGAATTAACTGCAAGCCCCAGAATGCAATGTTCTTTGCTTGTGAGACACGACGTTTTATGAATATTGCAAAATTAGCGTGAATTTGTAATGTCCCAAAACATTGCTGCAAATCATCTCAGCATAGTGCAGGTTTTTCCGCTGACCCAAAGATTACTTGCTTGTCATGCGGTGCCGTCAGAGAAAGAGTGATCCTTCCCTTCTCCCCTTCTCGAGCAGAATGCTACCAAATGGCAAAGGCAATCCTGTTGCTGGCGCTTCTGCGAGCGGTCCGTGCCCCTCTGTTAACATCAACAAGGCATCTCCATTTTACAGGGGGCCCTCGGTCCTGCAGGGCGAGCTCTCACAGCCAGGAATGGAGATCCTGGCAACACGGTACTTCCACCAACACAAATTAGAGCTCAACCCCGACTGATTGACAAGCTTGACTTTTATTCGTCATGGCAAGCGGAAATGAAACACCCCATCCTTACGCGTTTCAGCCGTTAGGCCTTGGTCACAGGTGAGTGTCGTTTCAGTAGTAGTTCCCAAGTGGTCACATGGCTTGTGAATTAACTGCAAGCCCCAGAATGCAATGTTCTTTGCTTGTGAGACACGACGTTTTATGAATATTGCAAAATTAGCGTGAATTTGTAATGTCCCAAAACATTGCTGCAAATCATCTCAGCATAGTGCAGGTTTTTCCGCTGACCCAAAGATTACTTGCTTGTCATGCGGTGCCGTCAGAGAAAGAGTGATCCTTCCCTTCTCCCCTTCTCGAGCAGAATGCTACCAAATGGCAAAGGCAATCCTGTTGCTGGCGCTTCTGCGAGCGGTCCGTGCCCCCTCTGTTAACATCAACAAGGCATCTCCATTTTACAGGGGGCCCTCGGTCCTGCAGGGCGAGCTCTCACAGCCAGGAATGGAGATCCTGGCAACACGGTACTTCCACCAACACAAATTAGAGCTCAACACCGACTGATTGACAAGCTTGACTTTTATTCGTCATGGCAAGCGGAAATGAAACACCCCATCCTTACGCGTTTCAGCCGTTAGGCCTTGGTCACAGGTGAGTGTCGTTTCAGTAGTAGTTCCCAAGTGGTCACATGGCTTGTGAATTAACTGCAAGCCCCAGAATGCAATGTTCTTTGCTTGTGAGACACGACGTTTTATGAATATTGCAAAATTAGCGTGAATTTGTAATGTCCCAAAACATTGCTGCAAATCATCTCAGCATAGTGCAGGTTTTTCCGCTGACCCAAAGATTACTTGCTTGTCATGCGGTGCCGTCAGAGAAAGAGTGATCCTTCCCTTCTCCCCTTCTCGAGCAGAATGCTACCAAATGGCAAAGGCAATCCTGTTGCTGGCGCTTCTGCGAGCGGTCCGTGCCCCATCTGTTAACATCAACAAGGCATCTCCATTTTACAGGGGGCCCTCGGTCCTGCAGGGCGAGCTCTCACAGCCAGGAATGGAGCTCCTGGCAACACGGTACTTCCACCAACACAAATTAGAGCTCAACACCGACTGATTGACAAGCTTGACTTTTATTCGTCATGGCAAGCGGAAATGAAACACCCCATCCTTACGCGTTTCAGCCGTTAGGCCTTGGTCACAGGTGAGTGTCGTTTCAGTAGTAGTTCCCAAGTGGTCACATGGCTTGTGAATTAACTGCAAGCCCCAGAATGCAATGTTCTTTGCTTGTGAGACACGACGTTTTATGAATATTGCAAAATTAGCGTGAATTTGTAATGTCCCAAAACATTGCTGCAAATCATCTCAGCATAGTGCAGGTTTTTCCGCTGACCCAAAGATTACTTGCTTGTCATGCGGTGCCGTCAGAGAAAGAGTGATCCTTCCCTTCTCCCCTTCTCGAGCAGAATGCTACCAAATGGCAAAGGCAATCCTGTTGCTGGCGCTTCTGCGAGCGGTCCGTGCCCCCTCTGTTAACATCAACAAGGCATCTCCATTTTACAGGGGGCCCTCGGTCCTGCAGGGCGAGCTCTCACAGCCAGGAATGGAGATCCTGGCAACACGGTACTTCCACCAACACAAATTAGAGCTCAACACCGACTGATTGACAAGCTTGACTTTTATTCGTCATGGCAAGCGGAAATGAAACACCCCATCCTTACGCGTTTCAGCCGTTAGGCCTTGGTCACAGGTGAGTGTCGTTTCAGTAGTAGTTCCCAAGTGGTCACATGGCTTGTGAATTAACTGCAAGTCCCAGAATGCAATGTTCTTTGCTTGTGAGACACGACGTTTTATGAATATTGCAAAATTAGCGTGAATTTGTAATGTCCCAAAACATTGCTGCAAATCATCTCAGCATAGTGCAGGTTTTTCCGCTGACCCAAAGATTACTTGCTTGTCATGCGGTGCCGTCAGAGAAAGAGTGATCCTTCCCTTCTCCCCTTCTCGAGCAGAATGCTACCTAATGGCAAAGGCAATCCTGTTGCTGGCGCTTCTGCGAGCGGTCCGTGCCCCCTCTGTTAACATCAACAAGGCATCTCCATTTTACAGGGGGCCCTCGGTCCTGCAGGGCGATCTCTTACAGCCAGGAATGGAGATCCTGGCAACACGGTACTTCCACCAACACAAATTAGAGCTCAACACCGACTGATTGACAAGCTTGACTTTTATTCGTCATGGCAAGCGGAAATGAAACACCCCATCCTTACGCGTTTCAGCCGTTAGGCCTTGGTCACAGGTGAGTGTCGTTTCAGTAGTAGTTCCCAAGTGGTCACATGGCTTGTGAATTAACTGCAAGCCCCAGAATGCAATGTTCTTTGCTTGTGAGACACGACGTTTTATGAATATTGCAAAATTAGCGTGAATTTGTAATGTCCCAAAACATTGCTGCAAATCATCTCAGCATAGTGCAGGTTTTTCCGCTGACCCAAAGATTACTTGCTTGTCATGCGGTGCCGTCAGAGAAAGAGTGATCCTTCCCTTCTCCCCTTCTCGAGCAGAATGCTACCAAATGGCAAAGGCAATCCTGTTGCTGGCGCTTCTGCGAGCGGTCCGTGCCCCCTCTGTTAACATCAACAAGGCATCTCCATTTTACAGGGGGCCCTCGGTCCTGCAGGGCGAGCTCTTACAGCCAGGAATGGAGATCCTGGCAACACGGTACTTCCACCAACACAAATTAGAGCTCAACACCGACTGATTGACAAGCTTGACTTTTATTCGTCATGGCAAGCGGAAATGAAACACCCCATCCTTACGCGTTTCAGCCGTTAGGCCTTGGTCACAGGTGAGTGTCGTTTCAGTAGTAGTTCCCAAGTGGTCACATGGCTTGTGAATTAACTGCAAGCCCCAGAATGCAATGTTCTTTGCTTGTGAGACACGACGTTTTATGAATATTGCAAAATTAGCGTGAATTTGTAATGTCCCAAAACATTGCTGCAAATCATCTCAGCATAGTGCAGGTTTTTCCGCTGACCCAAAGATTACTTGCTTGTCATGCGGTGCCGTCAGAGAAAGAGTGATCCTTCCCTTCTCCCCTTCTCGAGCAGAATGCTACCAAATGGCAAAGGCAATCCTGTTGCTGGCGCTTCTGCGAGCGGTCCGTGCCCCCTCTGTTAACATCAACAAGGCATCTCCATTTTACAGGGGGCCCTCGGTCCTGCAGGGCGAACTCTCACAGCCAGGAATGGAGATCCTGGCAACACGGTACTTCCACCAACACAAATTAGAGCTCAACACCGACTGATTGACAAGCTTGACTTTTATTCGTCATGGCAAGCGGAAATGAAACACCCCATCCTTACGCGTTTCAGCCGTTAGGCCTTGGTCACAGGTGAGTGTCGTTTCAGTAGTAGTTCCCAAGTGGTCACATGGCTTGTGAATTAACTGCAAGCCCCAGAATGCAATGTTCTTTGCTTGTGAGACACGTTTTATGAATATTGCAAAATTAGCGTGAATTTGTAATGTCCCAAAACATTGCTGCAAATCATCTCGGCATAGTGCAGGTTTTTCCGCTGACCCAAAGATTACTTGCTTGTCATGCGGTGCCGTCAGAGAAAGAGTGATCCTTCCCTTCTCCCCTTCTCGAGCAGAACGCTACCAAATGGCAAAGGCAATCCTGTTGCTGGCGCTTCTGCGAGCGGTCCGTGCCCCCTCTGTTAACATCAACAAGGCATCTCCATTTTACAGGGGGCCCTCGGTCCTGCAGGGCGAGCTCTCACTGCCAGGAATGGAGATCCTGGCAACACGGTACTTCCACCAACACAAATTAGAGCTCAACACCGACTGATTGACAAGCTTGACTTTTATTCGTCATGGCAAGCGGAAATGAAACACCCCATCCTTACGCGTTTCAGCCGTTAGGCCTTGGTCACAGGTGAGTGTCGTTTCAGTAGTAGTTCCCAAGTGGTCACATGGCTTGTGAATTAACTGCAAGCCCCAGAATGCAATGTTCTTTGCTTGTGAGACACGACGTTTTATGAATATTGCAAAATTAGCGTGAATTTGTAATGTCCCAAAACATTGCTGCAAATCATCTCAGCATAGTGCAGGTTTTTCCGCTGACCCAAAGATTACTTGCTTGTCATGCGGTGCCGTCAGAGAAAGAGTGATCCTTCCCTTCTCCCCTTCTCGAGTTGAATGCTACCAAATGGCAAAGGCAATCCTGTTGCTGGCTTCTGCGAGCGGTCCGTGCCCCCTCTGTTAACATCAACAAGGCCTCTCCATTTTACAGGGGGCCCTCGGTCCTGCAGGGCGAGCTCTCACAGCCAGGAATGGAGATCCTGGCAACACGGTACTTCCACCAACACAAATTAGAGCTCAACACCGACTGATTGACAAGCTTGACTTTTATTCGTCATGGCAAGCGGAAATGAAACACCCCATCCTTACGCGTTTCAGCCGTTAGGCCTTGGTCACAGGTGAGTGTCGTTTCAGTAGTAGTTCCCAAGTGGTCACATGGCTTGTGAATTAACTGCAAGCCCCAGAATGCAATGTTCTTTGCTTGTGAGACACGACGTTTTATGAATATTGCAAAATTAGCGTGAATTTGTAATGTCCCAAAACATTGCTGCAAATCATCTCAGCATAGTGCAGGTTTTTCCGCTGACCCAAAGATTACTTGCTTGTCATGCGGTGCCGTCAGAGAAAGAGTGATCCTTCCCTTCTCCCCTTCTCGAGCAGAATGCTACCAAATGGCAAAGGCAATCCTGTTGCTGGCGCTTCTGCGAGCGGTCCGTGCCCCCTCTGTTAACATCAACAAGGCATCTCCATTTTACAGGGGGCCCTCGGTCCTGCAGGGCGAGCTCTCACAGCCAGGAATGGAGATCCTGGCAACACGGTACTTCCACCAACACAAATTAGAGCTCAACACCGACTGATTGACAAGCTTGACTTTTATTCGTCATGGCAAGCGGAAATGAAACACCCCATCCTTACGCGTTTCAGCCGTTAGGCCTTGGTCACAGGTGAGTGTCGTTTCAGTAGTAGTTCCCAAGTGGTCACATGGCTTGTGAATTAACTGCAAGCCCCAGAATGCAATGTTCTTTGCTTGTGAGACACGACGTTTTATGAATATTGCAAAATTAGCGTGAATTTGTAATGTCCCAAAACATTGCTGCAAATCATCTCAGCATAGTGCAGGTTTTTCCGCTGACCCAAAGATTACTTGCTTGTCATGCGGTGCCGTCAGAGAAAGAGTGATCCTTCCCTTCTCCCCTTCTCGAGCAGAATGCTACCAAATGGCAAAGGCAATCCTGTTGCTGGCGCTTCTGCGAGCGGTCCGTGCCCCCTCTGTTAAAATCAACAAGGCATCTCCATTTTACAGGGGGCCCTCGGTCCTGCAGGGCGAGCTCTCACAGCCAGGAATGGAGATCCTGGCAACACGGTACTTCCACCAACACAAATTAGAGCTCAACACCGACTGATTGACAAGCTTGACTTTTATTCGTCATGGCAAGCGGAAATGAAACACCCCATCCTTACGCGTTTCAGCCGTTAGGCCTTGGTCACAGGTGAGTGTCGTTTCAGTAGTAGTTCCCAAGTGGTCACATGGCTTGTGAATTAACTGCAAGCCCCAGAATGCAATGTTCTTTGCTTGTGAGACACGACGTTTTATGAATATTGCAAAATTAGCGTGAATTTGTAATGTCCCAAAACATTGCTGCAAATCATCTCAGCATAGTGCAGGTTTTTCCGCTGACCCAAAGATTACTTGCTTGTCATGCGGTGTTGTCAGAGAAAGAGTGATCCTTCCCTTCTCCCCTTCTCGAGCAGAATGCTACCAAATGGCAAAGGCAATCCTGTTGCTGGCGCTTCTGCGAGCGGTCCGTGCCCCCTCTGTTAACATCAACAAGGCCTCTCCATTTTACAGGGGGCCCTCGGTCCTGCAGGGCGAGCTCTCACAGCCAGGAATGGAGATCCTGGCAACACGGTACTTCCACCAACACAAATTAGAGCTCAACACCGACTGATTGACAAGCTTGACTTTTATTCGTCATGGCAAGCGGAAATGAAACACCCCATCCTTACGCGTTTCAGCCGTTAGGCCTTGGTCACAGGTGAGTGTCGTTTCAGTAGTAGTTCCCAAGTGGTCACATGGCTTGTGAATTAACTGCAAGCCCCAGAATGCAATGTTCTTTGCTTGTGAGACACGACGTTTTATGAATATTGCAAAATTAGCGTGAATTTGTAATGTCCCAAAACATTGCTGCAAATCATCTCAGCATAGTGCAGGTTTTTCCGCTGACCCAAAGATTACTTGCTTGTCATGCGGTGCCGTCAGAGAAAGAGTGATCCTTCCCTTCTCCCCTTCTCGAGCAGAATGCTACCAAATGGCAAAGGCAATCCTGTTGCTGGCGCTTCTGCGAGCGGTCCGTGCCCCCTCTGTTAAAATCAACAAGGCATCTCCATTTTACAGGGGGCCCTCGGTCCTGCAGGGCGAGCTCTCACAGCCAGGAATGGAGATCCTGGCAACACGGTACTTCCACCAACACAAATTAGAGCTCAACACCGACTGATTGACAAGCTTGACTTTTATTCGTCATGGCAAGCGGAAATGAAACACCCCATCCTTACGCGTTTCAGCCGTTAGGCCTTGGTCACAGGTGAGTGTCGTTTCAGTAGTAGTTCCCAAGTGGTCACATGGCTTGTGAATTAACTGCAAGCCCCAGAATGCAATGTTCTTTGCTTGTGAGACACGACGTTTTATGAATATTGCAAAATTAGCGTGAATTTGTAATGTCCCAAAACATTGCTGCAAATCATCTCAGCATAGTGCAGGTTTTTCCGCTGACCCAAAGATTACTTGCTTGTCATGCGGTGTTGTCAGAGAAAGAGTGATCCTTCCCTTCTCCCCTTCTCGAGCAGAATGCTACCAAATGGCAAAGGCAATCCTGTTGCTGGCGCTTCTGCGAGCGGTCCGTGCCCCCTCTGTTAACATCAACAAGGCCTCTCCATTTTACAGGGGGCCCTCGGTCCTGCAGGGCGAGCTCTCACAGCCAGGAATGGAGATCCTGGCAACACGGTACTTCCACCAACACAAATTAGAGCTCAACACCGACTGATTGACAAGCTTGACTTTTATTCGTCATGGCAAGCGGAAATGAAACACCCCATCCTTACGCGTTTCAGCCGTTAGGCCTTGGTCACAGGTGAGTGTCGTTTCAGTAGTAGTTCCCAAGTGGTCACATGGCTTGTGAATTAACTGCAAGCCCCAGAATGCAATGTTCTTTGCTTGTGAGACACGACGTTTTATGAATATTGCAAAATTAGCGTGAATTTGTAATGTCCCAAAACATTGCTGCAAATCATCTCAGCATAGTGCAGGTTTTTCCGCTGACCCAAAGATTACTTGCTTGTCATGCGGTGCCGTCAGAGAAAGAGTGATCCTTCCCTTCTCCCCTTCTCGAGCAGAATGCTACCAAATGGCAAAGGCAATCCTGTTGCTGGCGCTTCTGCGAGCGGTCCGTGCCCCCTCTGTTAACATCAACAAGGCATCTCCATTTTACAGGGGGCCCTCGGTCCTGCAGGGCGAGCTCTCACAGCCAGGAATGGAGATCCTGGCAACACGGTACTTCCACCAACACAAATTAGAGCTCAACACCGACTGATTGACAAGCTTGACTTTTATTCGTCATGGCAAGCGGAAATGAAACACCCTATCCTTACGCGTTTCAGCCGTTAGGCCTTGGTCACAGGTGAGTGTCGTTTCAGTAGTAGTTCCCAAGTGGTCACATGGCTTGTGAATTAACTGCAAGCCCCAGAATGCAATGTTCTTTGCTTGTGAGACACAACGTTTTATGAATATTGCAAAATTAGCGTGAATTTGTAATGTCCCAAAACATTGCTGCAAATCATCTCAGCATAGTGCAGGTTTTTCCGCTGACCCAAAGATTACTTGCTTGTCATGCGGTGCCGTCAGAGAAAGAGTGATCCTTCCCTTCTCCCCTTCTCGAGCAGAATGCTACCAAATGGCAAAGGCAATCCTGTTGCTGGCGCTTCTGCGAGCGGTCCGTGCCCCCTCTGTTAACATCAACAAGGCATCTCCATTTTACAGGGGGCCCTCGGTCCTGCAGGGCGAGCTCTCACAGCCAGGAATGGAGATCCTGGCAATACGGTACTTCCACCAACACAAATTAGAGCTCAACACCGACTGATTGACAAGCTTGACTTTTATTCGTCATGGCAAGCGGAAATGAAACACCCCATCCTTACGCGTTTCAGCCGTTAGGCCTTGGTCACAGGTGAGTGTCGTTTCAGTAGTAGTTCCCAAGTGGTCACATGGCTTGTGAATTAACTGCAAGCCCCAGAATGCAATGTTCTTTGCTTGTGAGACACGACGTTTTATGAATATTGCAAAATTAGCGTGAATTTGTAATGTCCCAAAACATTGCTGCAAATCATCTCAGCATAGTGCAGGTTTTTCCGCTGACCCAAAGATTACTTGCTTGTCATGCGGTGCCGTCAGAGAAAGAGTGATCCTTCCCTTCTCCCCTTCTCGAGTTGAATGCTACCAAATGGCAAAGGCAATCCTGTTGCTGGCGCTTCTGCGAGCGGTCCGTGCCCCCTCTGTTAACATCAACAAGGCATCTCCATTTTACAGGGGGCCCTCGGTCCTGCAGGGCGAGCTCTCACAGCCAGGAATGGAGATCCTGGCAACACGGTACTTCCACCAACACAAATTAGAGCTCAACACCGACTGATTGACAAGCTTGACTTTTATTCGTCATGGCAAGCGGAAATGAAACACCCCATCCTTACGCGTTTCAGCCGTTAGGCCTTGGTCACAGGTGAGTGTCGTTTCAGTAGTAGTTCCCAAGTGGTCACATGGCTTGTGAATTAACTGCAAGCCCCAGAATGCAATGTTCTTTGCTTGTGAGACACGACGTTTTATGAATATTGCAAAATTAGCGTGAAGTTGTAATGTCCCAAAACATTGCTGCAAATCATCTCAGCATAGTGCAGGTTTTTCCGCTGACCCAAAGATTACTTGCTTGTCATGCGGTGCCGTCAGAGAAAGAGTGATCCTTCCCTTCTCCCCTTCTCGAGCAGAATGCTACCAAATGGCAAAGGCAATCCTGTTGCTGGCGCTTCTGCGAGCGGTCCGTGCCCCCTCTGTTAACATCAACAAGGCATCTCCATTTTACAGGGGGCCCTCGGTCCTGCAGGGCGAGCTCTCACAGCCAGGAATGGAGATCCTGGCAACACGGTACTTCCACCAACACAAATTAGAGCTCAACACCGACTGATTGACAAGCTTGACTTTTATTCGTCATGGCAAGCGGAAATGAAACACCCCATCCTTACGCGTTTCAGCCGTTAGGCCTTGGTCACAGGTGAGTGTCGTTTCAGTAGTAGTTCCCAAGTGGTCACATGGCTTGTGAATTAACTGCAAGCCCCAGAATGCAATGTTCTTTGCTTGTGAGACACGACGTTTTATGAATATTGCAAAATTAGCGTGAATTTGTAATGTCCCAAAACATTGCTGCAAATCATCTCAGCATAGTGCAGGTTTTTCCGCTGACCCAAAGATTACTTGCTTGTCATGCGGTGCCGTCAGAGAAAGAGTGATCCTTCCCTTCTCCCCTTCTCGAGCAGAATGCTACCAAATGGCAAAGGCAATCCTGTTGCTGGCGCTTCTGCGAGCGGTCCGTGCCCCCTCTGTTAACATCAACAAGGCCTCTCCATTTTACAGGGGGCCCTCGGTCCTGCAGGGCGAGCTCTCACAGCCAGGAATGGAGATCCTGGCAACACGGTACTTCCACCAACACAAATTAGAGCTCAACACCGACTGATTGACAAGCTTGACTTTTATTCGTCATGGCAAGCGGAAATGAAACACCCCATCCTTACGCGTTTCAGCCGTTAGGCCTTGGTCACAGGTGAGTGTCGTTTCAGTAGTAGTTCCCAAGTGGTCACATGGCTTGTGAATTAACTGCAAGCCCCAGAATGCAATGTTCTTTGCTTGTGAGACACGACGTTTTATGAATATTGCAAAATTAGCGTGAATTTGTAATGTCCCAAAACATTGCTGCAAATCATCTCAGCATAGTGCAGGTTTTTCCGCTGACCCAAAGATTACTTGCTTGTCATGCGGTGCCGTCAGAGAAAGAGTGATCCTTCCCTTCTCCCCTTCTCGAGCAGAATGCTACCAAATGGCAAAGGCAATCCTGTTGCTGGCGCTTCTGCGAGCGGTCCGTGCCCCCTCTGTTAACATCAACAAGGCATCTCCATTTTACAGGGGGCCCTCGGTCCTGCAGGGCGAGCTCTCACAGCCAGGAATGGAGATCCTGGCAACACGGTACTTCCACCAACACAAATTAGAGCTCAACACCGACTGATTGACAAGCTTGACTTTTATTCGTCATGGCAAGCGGAAATGAAACACCCCATCCTTACGCGTTTCAGCCGTTAGGCCTTGGTCACAGGTGAGTGTCGTTTCAGTAGTAGTTCCCAAGTGGTCACATGGCTTGTGAATTAACTGCAAGCCCCAGAATGCAATGTTCTTTGCTTGTGAGACACGACGTTTTATAAATATTGCAAAATTAGCGTGAATTTGTAATGTCCCAAAACATTGCTGCAAATCATCTCAGCATAGTGCAGGTTTTTCCGCTGACCCAAAGATTACTTGCTTGTCATGCGGTGCCGTCAGAGAAAGAGTGATCCTTCCCTTCTCCCCTTCTCGAGCAGAATGCTACCAAATGGCAAAGGCAATCCTGTTGCTGGCGCTTCTGCGAGCGGTCCGTGCCCCCTCTGTTAAAATCAACAAGGCATCTCCATTTTACAGGGGGCCCTCGGTCCTGCAGGGCGAGCTCTCACAGCCAGGAATGGAGATCCTGGCAACACGGTACTTCCACCAACACAAATTAGAGCTCAACACCGACTGATTGACAAGCTTGACTTTTATTCGTCATGGCAAGCGGAAATGAAACACCCCATCCTTACGCGTTTCAGCCGTTAGGCCTTGGTCACAGGTGAGTGTCGTATCAGTAGTAGTTCCCAAGTGGTCACATGGCTTGTGAATTAACTGCAAGCCCCAGAATGCAATGTTCTTTGCTTGTGAGACACGACGTTTTATGAATATTGCAAAATTAGCGTGAATTTGTAATGTCCCAAAACATTGCTGCAAATCATCTCAGCATAGTGCAGGTTTTTCCGCTGACCCAAAGATTACTTGCTTGTCATGCGGTGCCGTCAGAGAAAGAGTGATCCTTCCCTTCTCCCCTTCTTGAGCAGAATGCTACCAAATGGCAAAGGCAATCCTGTTGCTGGCGCTTCTGCGAGCGGTCCGTGCCCCCTCTGTTAACATCAACAAGGCCTCTCCATTTTACAGGGGGCCCTCGGTCCTGCAGGGCGAGCTCTCACAGCCAGGAATGGAGATCCTGGCAACACAGTACTTCCACCAACACAAATTAGAGCTCAACACCGACTGATTGACAAGCTTGACTTTTATTCGTCATGGCAAGCGGAAATGAAACACCCCATCCTTACGCGTTTCAGCCGTTAGGCCTTGGTCACAGGTGAGTGTCGTTTCAGTAGTAGTTCCCAAGTGGTCACATGGCTTGTGAATTAACTGCAAGCCCCAGAATGCAATGTTCTTTGCTTGTGAGACACGACGTTTTATGAATATTGCAAAATTAGCTTGAATTTGTAATGTCCCAAAACATTGCTGCAAATCATCTCAGCATAGTGCAGGTTTTTCCGCTGACCCAAAGATTACTTGCTTGTCATGCGGTGCCGTCAGAGAAAGAGTGATCCTTCCCTTCTCCCCTTCTCGAGCAGAATGCTACCAAATGGCAAAGGCAATCCTGTTGCTGGCGCTTCTGCGAGCGGTCCGTGCCCCCTCTGTTAACATCAACAAGGCATCTCCATTTTACAGGGGGCCCTCGGTCCTGCAGGGCGAGCTCTCACAGCCAGGAATGGAGATCCTGGCAACACAGTACTTCCACCAACACAAATTAGAGCTCAGCACCGACTGATTGACAAGCTTGACTTTTATTCGTCATGGCAAGCGGAAATGAAACACCCCATCCTTACGCGTTTCAGCCGTTAGGCCTTGGTCACAGGTGAGTGTCGTTTCAGTAGTAGTTCCCAAGTGGTCACATGGCTTGTGAATTAACTGCAAGCCCCAGAATGCAATGTTCTTTGCTTGTGAGACACGACGTTTTATGAATATTGCAAAATTAGCGAGAATTTGTAATGTCCCAAAACATTGCTGCAAATCATCTCAGCATAGTGCAGGTTTTTCCGCTGACCCAAAGATTACTTGCTTGTCATGCGGTGCCGTCAGAGAAAGAGTGATCCTTCCCTTCTCCCCTTCTCGAGCAGAATGCTACCAAATGGCAAAGGCAATCCTGTTGCTGGCGCTTCTGCGAGCGGTCCGTGCCCCCTCTGTTAACATCAACAAGGCATCTCCATTTTACAGGGGGCCCTCGGTCCTGCAGGGCGAACTCTCACAGCCAGGAATGGAGATCCTGGCAACACGGTACTTCCACCAACACAAATTAGAGCTCAACACCGACTGATTGACAAGCTTGACTTTTATTCGTCATGGCAAGCGGAAATGAAACACCCCATCCTTACGCGTTTCAGCCGTTAGGCCTTGGTCACAGGTGAGTGTCGTTTCAGTAGTAGTTCCCAAGTGGTCACATGGCTTGTGAATTAACTGCAAGCCCCAGAATGCAATGTTCTTTGCTTGTGAGACACGTTTTATGAATATTGCAAAATTAGCGTGAATTTGTAATGTCCCAAAACATTGCTGCAAATCATCTCGGCATAGTGCAGGTTTTTCCGCTGACCCAAAGATTACTTGCTTGTCATGCGGTGCCGTCAGAGAAAGAGTGATCCTTCCCTTCTCCCCTTCTCGAGTTGAATGCTACCAAATGGCAAAGGCAATCCTTTTGCTGGCTTCTGCGAGCGGTCCGTGCCCCCTCTGTTAACATCAACAAGGCCTCTCCATTTTACAGGGGGCCCTCGGTCCTGCAGGGCGAGCTCTCACAGCCAGGAATGGAGATCCTGGCAACACGGTACTTCCACCAACACAAATTAGAGCTCAACACCGACTGATTGACAAGCTTGACTTTTATTCGTCATGGCAAGCGGAAATGAAACACCCCATCCTTACGCGTTTCAGCCGTTAGGCCTTGGTCACAGGTGAGTGTCGTTTCAGTAGTAGTTCCCAAGTGGTCACATGGCTTGTGAATTAACTGCAAGCCCCAGAATGCAATGTTCTTTGCTTGTGAGACACGACGTTTTATGAATATTGCAAAATTAGCGTGAATTTGTAATGTCCCAAAACATTGCTGCAAATCATCTCAGCATAGTGCAGGTTTTTCCGCTGACCCAAAGATTACTTGCTTGTCATGCGGTGCCGTCAGAGAAAGAGTGATCCTTCCCTTCTCCCCTTCTCGAGCAGAATGCTACCAAATGGCAAAGGCAATCCTGTTGCTGGCACTTCTGCGAGCGGTCCGTGCCCCCTCTGTTAACATCAACAAGGCATCTCCATTTTACAGGGGGCCCTCGGTCCTGCAGGGCGAGCTCTCACAGCCAGGAATGGAGATCCTGGCAACACGGTACTTCCACCAACACAAATTAGAGCTCAACACCGACTGATTGACAAGCTTGACTTTTATTCGTCATGGCAAGCGGAAATGAAACACCCCATCCTTACGCGTTTCAGCCGTTAGGCCTTGGTCACAGGTGAGTGTCGTTTCAGTAGTAGTTCCCAAGTGGTCACATGGCTTGTGAATTAACTGCAAGCCCCAGAATGCAATGTTCTTTGCTTGTGAGACACGACGTTTTATGAATATTGCAAAATTAGCGTGAATTTGTAATGTCCCAAAACATTGCTGCAAATCATCTCAGCATAGTGCAGGTTTTTCCGCTGACCCAAAGATTACTTGCTTGTCATGCGGTGCCGTCAGAGAAAGAGTGATCCTTCCCTTCTCCCCTTCTCGAGCAGAATGCTACCAAAGGGCAAAGGCAATCCTGTTGCTGGCGCTTCTGCGAGCGGTCCGTGCCCCCTCTGTTAACATCAACAAGGCATCTCCATTTTACAGGGGGCCCTCGGTCCTGCAGGGCGAGCTCTCACAGCCAGGAATGGAGATCCTGGCAACACGGTACTTCCACCAACACAAATTAGAGCTCAACACCGACTGATTGACAAGCTTGACTTTTATTCGTCATGGCAAGCGGAAATGAAACACCCCATCCTTACGCGTTTCAGCCGTTAGGCCTTGGTCACAGGTGAGTGTCGTTTCAGTAGTAGTTCCCAAGTGGTCACATGGCTTGTGAATTAACTGCAAGCCCCAGAATGCAATGTTCTTTGTTTGTGAGACACAACGTTTTATGAATATTGCAAAATTAGCGTGAATTTGTAATGTCCCAAAACATTGCTGCAAATCATCTCAGCATAGTGCAGGTTTTTCCGCTGACCCAAAGATTACTTGCTTGTCATGCGGTGCCGTCAGAGAAAGAGTGATCCTTCCCTTCTCCCCTTCTCGAGCAGAATGCTACCAAATGGCAAAGGCAATCCTGTTGCTGGCGCTTCTGCGAGCGGTCCGTGCCCCCTCTGTTAACATCAACAAGGCATCTCCATTTTACAGGGGGCCCTCGGTCCTGCAGGGCGAACTCTCACAGCCAGGAATGGAGATCCTGGCAACACGGTACTTCCACCAACACAAATTAGAGCTCAACACCGACTGATTGACAAGCTTGACTTTTATTCGTCATGGCAAGCGGAAATGAAACACCCCATCCTTACGCGTTTCAGCCGTTAGGCCTTGGTCACAGGTGAGTGTCGTTTCAGTAGTAGTTCCCAAGTGGTCACATGGCTTGTGAATTAACTGCAAGCCCCAGAATGCAATGTTCTTTGCTTGTGAGACACGTTTTATGAATATTGCAAAATTAGCGTGAATTTGTAATGTCCCAAAACATTGCTGCAAATCATCTCGGCATAGTGCAGGTTTTTCCGCTGACCCAAAGATTACTTGCTTGTCATGCGGTGCCGTCAGAGAAAGAGTGATCCTTCCCTTCTCCCCTTCTCGAGCAGAATGCTACCAAATGGCAAAGGCAATCCTGTTGCTGGCGCTTCTGCGAGCGGTCCGTGCCCCCTCTGTTAACATCAACAAGGCATCTCCATTTTACAGGGGGCCCTCGGTCCTGCAGGGCGAGCTCTCACTGCCAGGAATGGAGATCCTGGCAACACGGTACTTCCACCAACACAAATTAGAGCTCAACACCGACTGATTGACAAGCTTGACTTTTATTCGTCATGGCAAGCGGAAATGAAACACCCCATCCTTACGCGTTTCAGCCGTTAGGCCTTGGTCACAGGTGAGTGTCGTTTCAGTAGTAGTTCCCAAGTGGTCACATGGCTTGTGAATTAACTGCAAGCCCCAGAATGCAATGTTCTTTGCTTGTGAGACACGACGTTTTATGAATATTGCAAAATTAGCGTGAATTTGTAATGTCCCAAAACATTGCTGCAAATCATCTCAGCATAGTGCAGGTTTTTCCGCTGACCCAAAGATTACTTGCTTGTCATGCGGTGCCGTCAGAGAAAGAGTGATCCTTCCCTTCTCCCCTTCTCGAGTTGAATGCTACCAAATGGCAAAGGCAATCCTTTTGCTGGCTTCTGCGAGCGGTCCGTGCCCCCTCTGTTAACATCAACAAGGCCTCTCCATTTTACAGGGGGCCCTCGGTCCTGCAGGGCGAGCTCTCACAGCCAGGAATGGAGATCCTGGCAACACGGTACTTCCACCAACACAAATTAGAGCTCAACACCGACTGATTGACAAGCTTGACTTTTATTCGTCATGGCAAGCGGAAATGAAACACCCCATCCTTACGCGTTTCAGCCGTTAGGCCTTGGTCACAGGTGAGTGTCGTTTCAGTAGTAGTTCCCAAGTGGTCACATGGCTTGTGAATTAACTGCAAGCCCCAGAATGCAATGTTCTTTGCTTGTGAGACACGACGTTTTATGAATATTGCAAAATTAGCGTGAATTTGTAATGTCCCAAAACATTGCTGCAAATCATCTCAGCATAGTGCAGGTTTTTCCGCTGACCCAAAGATTACTTGCTTGTCATGCGGTGCCGTCAGAGAAAGAGTGATCCTTCCCTTCTCCCCTTCTCGAGCAGAATGCTACCAAATGGCAAAGGCAATCCTGTTGCTGGCGCTTCTGCGAGCGGTCCGTGCCCCCTCTGTTAACATCAACAAGGCATCTCCATTTTACAGGGGGCCCTCGGTCCTGCAGGGCGAGCTCTCACAGCCAGGAATGGAGATCCTGGCAACACGGTACTTCCACCAACACAAATTAGAGCTCAACACCGACTGATTGACAAGCTTGACTTTTATTCGTCATGGCAAGCGGAAATGAAACACCCCATCCTTACGCGTTTCAGCCGTTAGGCCTTGGTCACAGGTGAGTGTCGTTTCAGTAGTAGTTCCCAAGTGGTCACATGGCTTGTGAATTAACTGCAAGCCCCAGAATGCAATGTTCTTTGCTTGTGAGACACGACGTTTTATGAATATTGCAAAATTAGCGTGAATTTGTAATGTCCCAAAACATTGCTGCAAATCATCTCAGCATAGTGCAGGTTTTTCCGCTGACGCAAAGATTACTTGCTTGTCATGCGGTGCCGTCAGAGAAAGAGTGATCCTTCCCTTCTCCCCTTCTCGAGCAGAATGCTACCAAATGGCAAAGGCAATCCTGTTGCTGGCGCTTCTGCGAGCGGTCCGTACCCCCTCTGTTAAAATCAACAAGGCATCTCCATTTTACAGGGGGCCCTCGGTCCTGCAGGGCGAGCTCTCACAGCCAGGAATGGAGATCCTGGCAACACGGTACTTCCACCAACACAAATTAGAGCTCAACACCGACTGATTGACAAGCTTGACTTTTATTCGTCATGGCAAGCGGAAATGAAACACCCCATCCTTACGCGTTTCAGCCGTTAGGCCTTGGTCACAGGCGAGTGTCGTTTCAGTAGTAGTTCCCAAGTGGTCACATGGCTTGTGAATTAACTGCAAGCCCCAGAATGCAATGTTCTTTGCTTGTGAGACACGACGTTTTATGAATATTGCAAAATTAGCGTGAATTTGTAATGTCCCAAAACATTGCTGCAAATCATCTCAGCATAGTGCAGGTTTTTCCGCTGACCCAAAGATTACTTGCTTGTCATGCGGTGCTGTCAGAGAAAGAGTGATCCTTCCCTTCTCCCCTTCTTGAGCAGAATGCTACCAAATGGCAAAGGCAATCCTGTTGCTGGCGCTTCTGCGAGCGGTCCGTGCCCCCTCTGTTAACATCAACAAGGCCTCTCCATTTTACAGGGGGCCCTCGGTCCTGCAGGGCGAGCTCTCACAGCCAGGAATGGAGATCCTGGCAACACAGTACTTCCACCAACACAAATTAGAGCTCAACACCGACTGATTGACAAGCTTGACTTTTATTCGTCATGGCAAGCGGAAATGAAACACCCCATCCTTACGCGTTTCAGCCGTTAGGCCTTGGTCACAGGTGAGTGTCGTTTCAGTAGTAGTTCCCAAGTGGTCACATGGCTTGTGAATTAACTGCAAGCCCCAGAATGCAATGTTCTTTGCTTGTGAGACACGACGTTTTATGAATATTGCAAAATTAGCTTGAATTTGTAATGTCCCAAAACATTGCTGCAAATCATCTCAGCATAGTGCAGGTTTTTCCGCTGACCCAAAGATTACTTGCTTGTCATGCGGTGCCGTCAGAGAAAGAGTGATCCTTCCCTTCTCCCCTTCTCGAGCAGAATGCTACCAAATGGCAAAGGCAATCCTGTTGCTGGCGCTTCTGCGAGCGGTCCGTGCCCCCTCTGTTAACATCAACAAGGCATCTCCATTTTACAGGGGGCCCTCGGTCCTGCAGGGCGAGCTCTCACAGCCAGGAATGGAGATCCTGGCAACACGGTACTTCCACCAACACAAATTAGAGCTCAGCACCGACTGATTGACAAGCTTGACTTTTATTCGTCATGGCAAGCGGAAATGAAACACCCCATCCTTACGCGTTTCAGCCGTTAGGCCTTGGTCACAGGTGAGTGTCGTTTCAGTAGTAGTTCCCAAGTGGTCACATGGCTTGTGAATTAACTGCAAGCCCCAGAATGCAATGTTCTTTGCTTGTGAGACACGACGTTTTATGAATATTGCAAAATTAGCGTGAATTTGTAATGTCCCAAAACATTGCTGCAAATCATCTCAGCATAGTGCAGGTTTTTCCGCTGACCCAAAGATTACTTGCTTGTCATGCGGTGCCGTCAGAGAAAGAGTGATCCTTCCCTTCTCCCCTTCTCGAGCAGAATGCTACCAAATGGCAAAGGCAATCCTGTTGCTGGCGCTTCTGCGAGCGGTCCGTGCCCCCTCTGTTAACATCAACAAGGCATCTCCATTTTACAGGGGGCCCTCGGTCCTGCAGGGCGAACTCTCACAGCCAGGAATGGAGATCCTGGCAACACGGTACTTCCACCAACACAAATTAGAGCTCAACACCGACTGATTGACAAGCTTGACTTTTATTCGTCATGGCAAGCGGAAATGAAACACCCCATCCTTGCGCGTTTCAGCCGTTAGGCCTTGGTCACAGGTGAGTGTCGTTTCAGTAGTAGTTCCCAAGTGGTCACATGGCTTGTGAATTAACTGCAAGCCCCAGAATGCAATGTTCTTTGCTTGTGAGACACGACGTTTTATGAATATTGCAAAATTAGCGTGAATTTGTAATGTCCCAAAACATTGCTGCAAATCATCTCAGCATAGTGCAGGTTTTTCCGCTGACCCAAAGATTACTTGCTTGTCATGCGGTGCCGTCAGAGAAAGAGTGATCCTTCCCTTCTCCCCTTCTCGAGTTGAATGCTACCAAATGGCAAAGGCAATCCTTTTGCTGGCTTCTGCGAGCGGTCCGTGCCCCCTCTGTTAACATCAACAAGGCCTCTCCATTTTACAGGGGGCCCTCGGTCCTGCAGGGCGAGCTCTCACAGCCAGGAATGGAGATCCTGGCAACACGGTACTTCCACCAACACAAATTAGAGCTCAACACCGACTGATTGACAAGCTTGACTTTTATTCGTCATGGCAAGCGGAAATGAAACACCCCATCCTTACGCGTTTCAGCCGTTAGGCCTTGGTCACAGGTGAGTGTCGTTTCAGTAGTAGTTCCCAAGTGGTCACATGGCTTGTGAATTAACTGCAAGCCCCAGAATGCAATGTTCTTTGCTTGTGAGACACGACGTTTTATGAATATTGCAAAATTAGCGTGAATTTGTAATGTCCCAAAACATTGCTGCAAATCATCTCAGCATAGTGCAGGTTTTTCCGCTGACCCAAAGATTACTTGCTTGTCATGCGGTGCCGTCAGAGAAAGAGTGATCCTTCCCTTCTCCCCTTCTCGAGCAGAATGCTACCAAATGGCAAAGGCAATCCTGTTGCTGGCACTTCTGCGAGCGGTCCGTGCCCCCTCTGTTAACATCAACAAGGCATCTCCATTTTACAGGGGGCCCTCGGTCCTGCAGGGCGAGCTCTCACAGCCAGGAATGGAGATCCTGGCAACACGGTACTTCCACCAACACAAATTAGAGCTCAACACCGACTGATTGACAAGCTTGACTTTTATTCGTCATGGCAAGCGGAAATGAAACACCCCATCCTTACGCGTTTCAGCCGTTAGGCCTTGGTCACAGGTGAGTGTCGTTTCAGTAGTAGTTCCCAAGTGGTCACATGGCTTGTGAATTAACTGCAAGCCCCAGAATGCAATGTTCTTTGCTTGTGAGACACGACGTTTTATGAATATTGCAAAATTAGCGTGAATTTGTAATGTCCCAAAACATTGCTGCAAATCATCTCAGCATAGTGCAGGTTTTTCCGCTGACCCAAAGATTACTTGCTTGTCATGCGGTGCCGTCAGAGAAAGAGTGATCCTTCCCTTCTCCCCTTCTCGAGCAGAATGCTACCAAATGGCAAAGGCAATCCTGTTGCTGGCGCTTCTGCGAGCGGTCCGTGCCCCCTCTGTTAACATCAACAAGGCATCTCCATTTTACAGGGGGCCCTCGGTCCTGCAGGGCGAGCTCTCACAGCCAGGAATGGAGATCCTGGCAACACGGTACTTCCACCAACACAAATTAGAGCTCAACACCGACTGATTGACAAGCTTGACTTTTATTCGTCATGGCAAGCGGAAATGAAACACCCCATCCTTACGCGTTTCAGCCGTTAGGCCTTGGTCACAGGTGAGTGTCGTTTCAGTAGTAGTTCCCAAGTGGTCACATGGCTTGTGAATTAACTGCAAGCCCCAGAATGCAATGTTCTTTGCTTGTGAGACACGACGTTTTATGAATATTGCAAAATTAGCGTGAATTTGTAATGTCCCAAAACATTGCTGCAAATCATCTCAGCATAGTGCAGGTTTTTCCGCTGACCCAAAGATTACTTGCTTGTCATGCGGTGTTGTCAGAGAAAGAGTGATCCTTCCCTTCTCCCCTTCTCGAGCAGAATGCTACCAAATGGCAAAGGCAATCCTGTTGCTGGCGCTTCTGCGAGCGGTCCGTGCCCCCTCTGTTAACATCAACAAGGCCTCTCCATTTTACAGGGGGCCCTCGGTCCTGCAGGGCGAGCTCTCACAGCCAGGAATGGAGATCCTGGCAACACGGTACTTCCACCAACACAAATTAGAGCTCAACACCGACTGATTGACAAGCTTGACTTTTATTCGTCATGGCAAGCGGAAATGAAACACCCCATCCTTACGCGTTTCAGCCGTTAGGCCTTGGTCACAGGTGAGTGTCGTTTCAGTAGTAGTTCCCAAGTGGTCACATGGCTTGTGAATTAACTGCAAGCCCCAGAATGCAATGTTCTTTGCTTGTGAGACACGACGTTTTATGAATATTGCAAAATTAGCGTGAATTTGTAATGTCCCAAAACATTGCTGCAAATCATCTCAGCATAGTGCAGGTTTTTCCGCTGACCCAAAGATTACTTGCTTGTCATGCGGTGCCGTCAGAGAAAGAGTGATCCTTCCCTTCTCCCCTTCTCGAGCAGAATGCTACCAAATGGCAAAGGCAATCCTGTTGCTGGCGCTTCTGCGAGCGGTCCGTGCCCCCTCTGTTAACATCAACAAGGCATCTCCATTTTACAGGGGGCCCTCGGTCCTGCAGGGCGAGCTCTCACAGCCAGGAATGGAGATCCTGGCAACACGGTACTTCCACCAACACAAATTAGAGCTCAACACCGACTGATTGACAAGCTTGACTTTTATTCGTCATGGCAAGCGGAAATGAAACACCCCATCCTTACGCGTTTCAGCCGTTAGGCCTTGGTCACAGGTGAGTGTCGTTTCAGTAGTACTTCCCAAGTGGTCACATGGCTTGTGAATTAACTGCAAGCCCCAGAATGCAATGTTCTTTGCTTGTGAGACACGACGTTTTATGAATATTGCAAAATTAGCGTGAATTTGTAATGTCCCAAAACATTGCTGCAAATCATCTCAGCATAGTGCAGGTTTTTCCGCTGACGCAAAGATTACTTGCTTGTCATGCGGTGCCGTCAGAGAAAGAGTGATCCTTCCCTTCTCCCCTTCTCGAGCAGAATGCTACCAAATGGCAAAGGCAATCCTGTTGCTGGCGCTTCTGCGAGCGGTCCGTGCCCCCTCTGTTAACATCAACAAGGCCTCTCCATTTTACAGGGGGCCCTCGGTCCTGCAGGGCGAGCTCTCACAGCCAGGAATGGAGATCCTGGCAACACGGTACTTCCACCAACACAAATTAGAGCTCAACACCGACTGATTGACAAGCTTGACTTTTATTCGTCATGGCAAGCGGAAATGAAACACCCCATCCTTACGCGTTTCAGCCGTTAGGCCTTGGTCACAGGTGAGTGTCGTTTCAGTAGTAGTTCCCAAGTGGTCACATGGCTTGTGAATTAACTGCAAGCCCCAGAATGCAATGTTCTTTGCTTGTGAGACACGACGTTTTATGAATATTGCAAAATTAGCGTGAATTTGTAATGTCCCAAAACATTGCTGCAAATCATCTCAGCATAGTGCAGGTTTTTCCGCTGACCCAAAGATTACTTGCTTGTCATGCGGTGCCGTCAGAGAAAGAGTGATCCTTCCCTTCTCCCCTTCTCGAGCAGAATGCTACCAAATGGCAAAGGCAATCCTGTTGCTGGCGCTTCTGCGAGCGGTCCGTGCCCCCTCTGTTAACATCAACAAGGCATCTCCATTTTACAGGGGGCCCTCGGTCCTGCAGGGCGAGCTCTCACAGCCAGGAATGGAGATCCTGGCAACACGGTACTTCCACCAACACAAATTAGAGCTCAACACCGACTGATTGACAAGCTTGACTTTTATTCGTCATGGCAAGCGGAAATGAAACACCCCATCCTTACGCGTTTCAGCCGTTAGGCCTTGGTCACAGGTGAGTGTCGTTTCAGTAGTAGTTCCCAAGTGGTCACATGGCTTGTGAATTAACTGCAAGCCCCAGAATGCAATGTTCTTTGCTTGTGAGACACGACGTTTTATGAATATTGCAAAATTAGCGTGAATTTGTAATGTCCCAAAACATTGCTGCAAATCATCTCAGCATAGTGCAGGTTTTTCCGCTGACCCAAAGATTACTTGCTTGTCATGCGGTGCCGTCAGAGAAAGAGTGATCCTTCCCTTCTCCCCTTCTCGAGTTGAATGCTACCAAATGGCAAAGGCAATCCTGTTGCTGGCGCTTCTGCGAGCGGTCCGTGCCCCCTCTGTTAATATCAACAAGGCATCTCCATTTTACAGGGGGCCCTCGGTCCTGCAGGGCGAGCTCTCACAGCCAGGAATGGAGATCCTGGCAACACGGTACTTCCACCAACACAAATTAGAGCTCAACACCGACTGATTGACAAGCTTGACTTTTATTCGTCATGGCAAGCGGAAATGAAACACCCCATCCTTACGCGTTTCAGCCGTTAGGCCTTGGTCACAGGTGAGTGTCGTTTCAGTAGTAGTTCCCAAGTGGTCACATGGCTTGTGAATTAACTGCAAGCCCCAGAATGCAATGTTCTTTGCTTGTGAGACACGACGTTTTATGAATATTGCAAAATTAGCGTGAAGTTGTAATGTCCCAAAACATTGCTGCAAATCATCTCAGCATAGTGCAGGTTTTTCCGCTGACCCAAAGATTACTTGCTTGTCATGCGGTGCCGTCAGAGAAAGAGTGATCCTTCCCTTCTCCCCTTCTCGAGCAGAATGCTACCAAATGGCAAAGGCAATCCTGTTGCTGGCGCTTGTGCGAGCGGTCCGTGCCCCCTCTGTTAACATCAACAAGGCATCTCCATTTTACAGGGGGCCCTCGGTCCTGCAGGGCGAGCTCTCACAGCCAGGAATGGAGATCCTGGCAACACGGTACTTCCACCAACACAAATTAGAGCTCAACACCGACTGATTGACAAGCTTGACTTTTATTCGTCATGGCAAGCGGAAATGAAACACCCCATCCTTACGCGTTTCAGCCGTTAGGCCTTGGTCACAGGTGAGTGTCGTTTCAGTAGTAGTTCCCAAGTGGTCACATGGCTTGTGAATTAACTGCAAGCCCCAGAATGCAATGTTCTTTGCTTGTGAGACACGACGTTTTCTGAATATTGCAAAATTAGCGTGAATTTGTAATGTCCCAAAACATTGCTGCAAATCATCTCAGCATAGTGCAGGTTTTTCCGCTGACCCAAAGATTACTTGCTTGTCATGCGGTGCCGTCAGAGAAAGAGTGATCCTTCCCTTCTCCCCTTCTCGAGCAGAATGCTACCAAATGGCAAAGGCAATCCTGTTGCTGGCGCTTCTGCGAGCGGTCCGTGCCCCCTCTGTTAACATCAACAAGGCATCTCCATTTTACAGGGGGCCCTCGGTCCTGCAGGGCGAGCTCTCACAGCCAGGAATGGAGATCCTGGCAACACGGTACTTCCACCAACACAAATTAAAGCTCAACACCGACTGATTGACAAGCTTGACTTTTATTCGTCATGGCAAGCGGAAATGAAACACCCCATCCTTACGCGTTTCAGCCGTTAGGCCTTGGTCACAGGTGAGTGTCGTTTCAGTAGTAGTTCCCATGTGGTCACATGGCTTGTGAATTAACTGCAAGCCCCAGAATGCAATGTTCTTTGCTTGTGAGACACGACGTTTTATGAATATTGCAAAATTAGCGTGAATTTGTAATGTCCCAAAACATTGCTGCAAATCATCTCAGCATAGTGCAGGTTTTTCCGCTGACCCAAAGATTACTTGCTTGTCATGCGGTGCCGTCAGAGAAAGAGTGATCCTTCCCTTCTCGAGCAGAATGCTACCAAATGGCAAAGGCAATCCTGTTGCTAGCGCTTCTGCGAGCGGTCCGTGCCCCCTCTGTTAACATCAACAAGGCATCTCCATTTTACAGGGGGCCCTCGGTCCTGCAGGGCGAGCTCTCACAGCCAGGAATGGAGATCCTGGCAACACGGTACTTCCACCAACACAAATTAGAGCTCAACACCGACTGATTGACAAGCTTGACTTTTATTCGTCATGGCAAGCGGAAATGAAACACCCCATCCTTACGCGTTTCAGCCGTTAGGCCTTGGTCACAGGTGAGTGTCGTTTCAGTAGTAGTTCCCAAGTGGTCACATGGCTTGTGAATTAACTGCAAGCCCCAGAATGCAATGTTCTTTGCTTGTGAGACACGACGTTTTATGAATATTGCAAAATTAGCGTGAATTTGTAATGTCCCAAAACATTGCTGCAAATCATCTCAGCATAGTGCAGGTTTTTCCGCTGACCCAAAGATTACTTGCTTGTCATGCGGTGCCGTCAGAGAAAGAGTGATCCTTCCCTTCTCCCCTTCTCGAGCAGAATGCTACCAAATGGCAAAGGCAATCCTGTTGCTGGCGCTTCTGCGAGCGGTCCGTGCCCCCTCTGTTAAAATCAACAAGGCATCTCCATTTTACAGGGGGCCCTCGGTCCTGCAGGGCGAGCTCTCACAGCCAGGAATGGAGATCCTGGCAACACGGTACTTCCACCAACACAAATTAGAGCTCAACACCGACTGATTGACAAGCTTGACTTTTATTCGTCATGGCAAGCGGAAATGAAACACCCCATCCTTACGCGTTTCAGCCGTTAGGCCTTGGTCACAGGTGAGTGTCGTTTCAGTAGTAGTTCCCAAGTGGTCACATGGCTTGTGAATTAACTGCAAGCCCCAGAATGCAATGTTCTTTGCTTGTGAGACACGACGTTTTATGAATATTGCAAAATTAGCGTGAATTTGTAATGTCCCAAAACATTGCTGCAAATCATCTCAGCATAGTGCAGGTTTTTCCGCTGACCCAAAGATTACTTGCTTGTCATGCGGTGCCGTCAGAGAAAGAGTGATCCTTCCCTTCTCCCCTTCTCGAGCAGAATGCTACCAAATGGCAAAGGCAATCCTGTTGCTGGCGCTTCTGCGAGCGGTCCGTGCCCCCTCTGTTAAAATCAACAAGGCATCTCCATTTTACAGGGGGCCCTCGGTCCTGCAGGGCGAGCTCTCACAGCCAGGAATGGAGATCCTGGCAACACGGTACTTCCACCAACACAAATTAGAGCTCAACACCGACTGATTGACAAGCTTGACTTTTATTCGTCATGGCAAGCGGAAATGAAACACCCCATCCTTACGCGTTTCAGCCGTTAGGCCTTGGTCACAGGTGAGTGTCGTTTCAGTAGTAGTTCCCAAGTGGTCACATGGCTTTTGAATTAACTGCAAGCCCCAGAATGCAATGTTCTTTGCTTGTGAGACACGACGTTTTATGAATATTGCAAAATTAGCGTGAATTTGTAATGTCCCAAAACATTGCTGCAAATCATCTCCGCATAGTGCAGGTTTTTCCGCTGACCCAAAGATTACTTGCTTGTCATGCGGTGCCGTCAGAGAAAGAGTGATCCTTCCCTTCTCCCCTTCTCGAGCAGAATGCTACCAAATGGCAAAGGCAATCCTGTTGCTGGCGCTTCTGCGAGCGGTCCGTGCCCCCTCTGTTAACATCAACAAGGCATCTCCATTTTACAGGGGGCCCTCGGTCCTGCAGGGCGAGCTCTCACAGCCAGGAATGGAGATCCTGGCAACACGGTACTTCCACCAACACAAATTAGAGCTCAACACCGACTGATTGACAAGCTTGACTTTTATTCGTCATGGCAAGCGGAAATGAAACACCCCATCCTTACGCGTTTCAGCCGTTAGGCCTTGGTCACAGGTGAGTGTCGTTTCAGTAGTAGTTCCCAAGTGGTCACATGGCTTGTGAATTAACTGCAAGCCCCAGAATGCAATGTTCTTTGCTTGTGAGACACGACGTTTTATGAATATTGCAAAATTAGCGTGAATTTGTAATGTCCCAAAACATTGCTGCAAATCATCTCCGCATAGTGCAGGTTTTTCCGCTGACCCAAAGATTACTTGCTTGTCATGCGGTGCCGTCAGAGAAAGAGTGATCCTTCCCTTCTCCCCTTCTCGAGCAGAATGCTACCAAATGGCAAAGGCAATCCTGTTGCTGGCGCTTCTGCGAGCGGTCCGTGCCCCCTCTGTTAACATCAACAAGGCATCTCCATTTTACAGGGGGCCCTCGGTCCTGCAGGGCGAGCTCTCACAGCCAGGAATGGAGATCCTGGCAACACGGTACTTCCACCAACACAAATTAGAGCTCAACACCGACTGATTGACAAGCTTGACTTTTATTCGTCATGGCAAGCGGAAATGAAACACCCCATCCTTACGCGTTTCAGCCGTTAGGCCTTGGTCACAGGTGAGTGTCGTTTCAGTAGTAGTTCCCAAGTGGTCACATGGCTTGTGAATTAACTGCAAGCCCCAGAATGCAATGTTCTTTGCTTGTGAGACACGACGTTTTATGAATATTGCAAAATTAGCGTGAATTTGTAATGTCCCAAAACATTGCTGCAAATCATCTCAGCATAGTGCAGGTTTTTCCGCTGACCCAAAGATTACTTGCTTGTCATGCGGTGCCGTCAGAGAAAGAGTGATCCTTCCCTTCTCCCCTTCTCGAGCAGAATGCTACCAAATGGCAAAGGCAATCCTGTTGCTGGCGCTTCTGCGAGCGGTCCGTGCCCCCTCTGTTAACATCAACAAGGCATCTCCATTTTACAGGGGGCCCTCGGTCCTGCAGGGCGAGCTCTCACAGCCAGGAATGGAGATCCTGGCAACACGGTACTTCCACCAACACAAATTAGAGCTCAAGACCGACTGATTGACAAGCTTGACTTTTATTCGTCATGGCAAGCGGGAAATGAAACACCCCATCCTTACGCGTTTCAGCCGTTAGGCCTTGGTCACAGGTGAGTGTCGTTTCAGTAGTAGTTCCCAAGTGGTCACATGGCTTGTGAATTAACTGCAAGCCCCAGAATGCAATGTTCTTTGCTTGTGAGACACGACGTTTTATGAATATTGCAAAATTAGCGTGAATTTGTAATGTCCCAAAACATTGCTGCAAATCATCTCCGCATAGTGCAGGTTTTTCCGCTGACCCAAAGATTACTTGCTTGTCATGCGGTGCCGTCAGAGAAAGAGTGATCCTTCCCTTCTCCCCTTCTCGAGCACAATGCTACCAAATGGCAAAGGCAATCCTGTTGCTGGCGCTTCTGCGAGCGGTCCGTGCCCCCTCTGTTAACATCAACAAGGCATCTCCATTTTACAGGGGCCTCTCGGTCCTGCAGGGCGAGCTCTCACAGCCAGGAATGGAGATCCTGGCAACACAGTACTTCCACCAACACAAATTAGAGCTCAACACCGACTGATTGACAAGCTTGACTTTTATTCGTCATGGCAAGCGGAAATGAAACACCCCATCCTTACGCGTTTCAGCCGTTAGGCCTTGGTCACAGGTGAGTGTCGTTTCAGTAGTAGTTCCCAAGTGGTCACATGGCTTGTGAATTAACTGCAAGCCCCAGAATGCAATGTTCTTTGCTTGTGAGACACGACGTTTTATGAATATTGCAAAATTAGCGTGAATTTGTAATGTCCCAAAACATTGCTGCAAATCATCTCAGCATAGTGCAGGTTTTTCCGCTGACCCAAAGATTACTTGCTTGTCATGCGGTGCCGTCAGAGAAAGAGTGATCCTTCCCTTCTCCCCTTCTCGAGCAGAATGCTACCAAATGGCAAAGGCAATCCTGTTGCTGGCGCTTCTGCGAGCGGTCCGTGCCCCCTCTGTTAACATCAACAAGGCATCTCCATTTTACAGGGGGCCCTCGGTCCTGCAGGGCGAGCTCTCACAGCCAGGAATGGAGATCCTGGCAACACGGTACTTCCACCAACACAAATTAGAGCTCAACACCGACTGATTGACAAGCTTGACTTTTATTCGTCATGGCAAGCGGAAATGAAACACCCCATCCTTACGCGTTTCAGCCGTTAGGCCTTGGTCACAGGTGAGTGTCGTTTCAGTAGTAGTTCCCAAGTGGTCACATGGCTTTTGAATTAACTGCAAGCCCCAGAATGCAATGTTCTTTGCTTGTGAGACACGACGTTTTATGAATATTGCAAAATTAGCGTGAATTTGTAATGTCCCAAAACATTGCTGCAAATCATCTCCGCATAGTGCAGGTTTTTCCGCTGACCCAAAGATTACTTGCTTGTCATGCGGTGCCGTCAGAGAAAGAGTGATCCTTCCCTTCTCCCCTTCTCGAGCAGAATGCTACCAAATGGCAAAGGCAATCCTGTTGCTGGCGCTTCTGCGAGCGGTCCGTGCCCCCTCTGTTAACATCAACAAGGCATCTCCATTTTACAGGGGGCCCTCGGTCCTGCAGGGCGAGCTCTCACAGCCAGGAATGGAGATCCTGGCAACACGGTACTTCCACCAACACAAATTAGAGCTCAACACCGACTGATTGACAAGCTTGACTTTTATTCGTCATGGCAAGCGGAAATGAAACACCCCATCCTTACGCGTTTCAGCCGTTAGGCCTTGGTCACAGGTGAGTGTCGTTTCAGTAGTAGTTCCCAAGTGGTCACATGGCTTGTGAATTAACTGCAAGCCCCAGAATGCAATGTTCTTTGCTTGTGAGACACGACGTTTTATGAATATTGCAAAATTAGCGTGAATTTGTAATGTCCCAAAACATTGCTGCAAATCATCTCAGCATAGTGCAGGTTTTTCCGCTGACCCAAAGATTACTTGCTTGTCATGCGGTGCCGTCAGAGAAAGAGTGATCCTTCCCTTCTCCCCTTCTCGAGTTGAATGCTACCAAATGGCAAAGGCAATCCTTTTGCTGGCTTCTGCGAGCGGTCCGTGCCCCCTCTGTTAACATCAACAAGGCCTCTCCATTTTACAGGGGGCCCTCGGTCCTGCAGGGCGAGCTCTCACAGCCAGGAATGGAGATCCTGGCAACACGGTACTTCCACCAACACAAATTAGAGCTCAACACCGACTGATTGACAAGCTTGACTTTTATTCGTCATGGCAAGCGGAAATGAAACACCCCATCCTTACGCGTTTCAGCCGTTAGGCCTTGGTCACAGGTGAGTGTCGTTTCAGTAGTAGTTCCCAAGTGGTCACATGGCTTGTGAATTAACTGCAAGCCCCAGAATGCAATGTTCTTTGCTTGTGAGACACGACGTTTTATGAATATTGCAAAATTAGCGTGAATTTGTAATGTCCCAAAACATTGCTGCAAATCATCTCAGCATAGTGCAGGTTTTTCCGCTGACCCAAAGATTACTTGCTTGTCATGCGGTGCCGTCAGAGAAAGAGTGATCCTTCCCTTCTCCCCTTCTCGAGCAGAATGCTACCAAATGGCAAAGGCAATCCTGTTGCTGGCGCTTCTGCGAGCGGTCCGTGCCCCCTCTGTTAACATCAACAAGGCATCTCCATTTTACAGGGGGCCCTCGGTCCTGCAGGGCGAGCTCTCACAGCCAGGAATGGAGATCCTGGCAACACGGTACTTCCACCAACACAAATTAGAGCTCAACACCGACTGATTGACAAGCTTGACTTTTATTCGTCATGGCAAGCGGAAATGAAACACCCCATCCTTACGCGTTTCAGCCGTTAGGCCTTGGTCACAGGTGAGTGTCGTTTCAGTAGTAGTTCCCAAGTGGTCACATGGCTTGTGAATTAACTGCAAGCCCCAGAATGCAATGTTCTTTGCTTGTGAGACACGACGTTTTATGAATATTGCAAAATTAGCGTGAATTTGTAATGTCCCAAAACATTGCTGCAAATCATCTCAGCATAGTGCAGGTTTTTCCGCTGACCCAAAGATTACTTGCTTGTCATGCGGTGCCGTCAGAGAAAGAGTGATCCTTCCCTTCTCCCCTTCTCGAGCAGAATGCTACCAAATGGCAAAGGCAATCCTGTTGCTGGCGCTTCTGCGAGCGGTCCGTGCCCCCTCTGTTAACATCAACAAGGCATCTCCATTTTACAGGGGGCCCTCGGTCCTGCAGGGCGAGCTCTCACAGCCAGGAATGGAGATCCTGGCAACACGGTACTTCCACCAACACAAATTAGAGCTCAACACCGACTGATTGACAAGCTTGACTTTTATTCGTCATGGCAAGCGGAAATGAAACACCCCATCCTTACGCGTTTCAGCCGTTAGGCCTTGGTCACAGGTGAGTGTCGTTTCAGTAGTAGTTCCCAAGTGGTCACATGGCTTGTGAATTAACTGCAAGCCCCAGAATGCAATGTTCTTTGTTTGTGAGACACAACGTTTTATGAATATTGCAAAATTAGCGTGAATTTGTAATGTCCCAAAACATTGCTGCAAATCATCTCAGCATAGTGCAGGTTTTTCCGCTGACCCAAAGATTACTTGCTTGTCATGCGGTGCCGTCAGAGAAAGAGTGATCCTTCCCTTCTCCCCTTCTCGAGCAGAATGCTACCAAATGGCAAAGGCAATCCTGTTGCTGGCGCTTCTGCGAGCGGTCCGTGCCCCCTCTGTTAACATCAACAAGGCATCTCCATTTTACAGGGGGCCCTCGGTCCTGCAGGGCGAACTCTCACAGCCAGGAATGGAGATCCTGGCAACACGGTACTTCCACCAACACAAATTAGAGCTCAACACCGACTGATTGACAAGCTTGACTTTTATTCGTCATGGCAAGCGGAAATGAAACACCCCATCCTTACGCGTTTCAGCCGTTAGGCCTTGGTCACAGGTGAGTGTCGTTTCAGTAGTAGTTCCCAAGTGGTCACATGGCTTGTGAATTAACTGCAAGCCCCAGAATGCAATGTTCTTTGCTTGTGAGACACGTTTTATGAATATTGCAAAATTAGCGTGAATTTGTAATGTCCCAAAACATTGCTGCAAATCATCTCGGCATAGTGCAGGTTTTTCCGCTGACCCAAAGATTACTTGCTTGTCATGCGGTGCCGTCAGAGAAAGAGTGATCCTTCCCTTCTCCCCTTCTCGAGCAGAATGCTACCAAATGGCAAAGGCAATCCTGTTGCTGGCGCTTCTGCGAGCGGTCCGTGCCCCCTCTGTTAACATCAACAAGGCATCTCCATTTTACAGGGGGCCCTCGGTCCTGCAGGGCGAGCTCTCACTGCCAGGAATGGAGATCCTGGCAACACGGTACTTCCACCAACACAAATTAGAGCTCAACACCGACTGATTGACAAGCTTGACTTTTATTCGTCATGGCAAGCGGAAATGAAACACCCCATCCTTACGCGTTTCAGCCGTTAGGCCTTGGTCACAGGTGAGTGTCGTTTCAGTAGTAGTTCCCAAGTGGTCACATGGCTTGTGAATTAACTGCAAGCCCCAGAATGCAATGTTCTTTGCTTGTGAGACACGACGTTTTATGAATATTGCAAAATTAGCGTGAATTTGTAATGTCCCAAAACATTGCTGCAAATCATCTCAGCATAGTGCAGGTTTTTCCGCTGACCCAAAGATTACTTGCTTGTCATGCGGTGCCGTCAGAGAAAGAGTGATCCTTCCCTTCTCCCCTTCTCGAGTTGAATGCTACCAAATGGCAAAGGCAATCCTTTTGCTGGCTTCTGCGAGCGGTCCGTGCCCCCTCTGTTAACATCAACAAGGCCTCTCCATTTTACAGGGGGCCCTCGGTCCTGCAGGGCGAGCTCTCACAGCCAGGAATGGAGATCCTGGCAACACGGTACTTCCACCAACACAAATTAGAGCTCAACACCGACTGATTGACAAGCTTGACTTTTATTCGTCATGGCAAGCGGAAATGAAACACCCCATCCTTACGCGTTTCAGCCGTTAGGCCTTGGTCACAGGTGAGTGTCGTTTCAGTAGTAGTTCCCAAGTGGTCACATGGCTTGTGAATTAACTGCAAGCCCCAGAATGCAATGTTCTTTGCTTGTGAGACACGACGTTTTATGAATATTGCAAAATTAGCGTGAATTTGTAATGTCCCAAAACATTGCTGCAAATCATCTCAGCATAGTGCAGGTTTTTCCGCTGACCCAAAGATTACTTGCTTGTCATGCGGTGCCGTCAGAGAAAGAGTGATCCTTCCCTTCTCCCCTTCTCGAGCAGAATGCTACCAAATGGCAAAGGCAATCCTGTTGCTGGCGCTTCTGCGAGCGGTCCGTGCCCCCTCTGTTAACATCAACAAGGCATCTCCATTTTACAGGGGGCCCTCGGTCCTGCAGGGCGAGCTCTCACAGCCAGGAATGGAGATCCTGGCAACACGGTACTTCCACCAACACAAATTAGAGCTCAACACCGACTGATTGACAAGCTTGACTTTTATTCGTCATGGCAAGCGGAAATGAAACACCCCATTCTTACGCGTTTCAGCCGTTAGGCCTTGGTCACAGGTGAGTGTCGTTTCAGTAGTAGTTCCCAAGTGGTCACATGGCTTGTGAATTAACTGCAAGCCCCAGAATGCAATGTTCTTTGCTTGTGAGACTTGACGTTTTATGAATATTGCAAAATTAGCGTGAATTTGTAATGTCCCAAAACATTGCTGCAAATCATCTCAGCATAGTGCAGGTTTTTCCGCTGACGCAAAGATTACTTGCTTGTCATGCGGTGCCGTCAGAGAAAGAGTGATCCTTCCCTTCTCCCCTTCTCGAGCAGAATGCTACCAAATGGCAAAGGCAATCCTGTTGCTGGCGCTTCTGCGAGCGGTCCGTGCCCCCTCTGTTAAAATCAACAAGGCATCTCCATTTTACAGGGGGCCCTCGGTCCTGCAGGGCGAGCTCTCACAGCCAGGAATGGAGATCCTGGCAACACGGTACTTCCACCAACACAAATTAGAGCTCAACACCGACTGATTGACAAGCTTGACTTTTATTCGTCATGGCAAGCGGAAATGAAACACCCCATCCTTACGCGTTTCAGCCGTTAGGCCTTGGTCACAGGCGAGTGTCGTTTCAGTAGTAGTTCCCAAGTGGTCACATGGCTTGTGAATTAACTGCAAGCCCCAGAATGCAATGTTCTTTGCTTGTGAGACACGACGTTTTATGAATATTGCAAAATTAGCGTGAATTTGTAATGTCCCAAAACATTGCTGCAAATCATCTCAGCATAGTGCAGGTTTTTCCGCTGACCCAAAGATTACTTGCTTGTCATGCGGTGCTGTCAGAGAAAGAGTGATCCTTCCCTTCTCCCCTTCTCGAGTTGAATGCTACCAAATGGCAAAGGCAATCCTTTTGCTGGCTTCTGCGAGCGGTCCGTGCCCCCTCTGTTAACATCAACAAGGCCTCTCCATTTTACAGGGGGCCCTCGGTCCTGCAGGGCGAGCTCTCACAGCCAGGAATGGAGATCCTGGCAACACGGTACTTCCACCAACACAAATTAGAGCTCAACACCGACTGATTGACAAGCTTGACTTTTATTCGTCATGGCAAGCGGAAATGAAACACCCCATCCTTACGCGTTTCAGCCGTTAGGCCTTGGTCACAGGTGAGTGTCGTTTCAGTAGTAGTTCCCAAGTGGTCACATGGCTTGTGAATTAACTGCAAGCCCCAGAATGCAATGTTCTTTGCTTGTGAGACACGACGTTTTATGAATATTGCAAAATTAGCGTGAATTTGTAATGTCCCAAAACATTGCTGCAAATCATCTCAGCATAGTGCAGGTTTTTCCGCTGACCCAAAGATTACTTGCTTGTCATGCGGTGCCGTCAGAGAAAGAGTGATCCTTCCCTTCTCCCCTTCTCGAGCAGAATGCTACCAAATGGCAAAGGCAATCCTGTTGCTGGCGCTTCTGCGAGCGGTCCGTGCCCCCTCTGTTAACATCAACAAGGCATCTCCATTTTACAGGGGGCCCTCGGTCCTGCAGGGCGAGCTCTCACAGCCAGGAATGGAGATCCTGGCAACACGGTACTTCCACCAACACAAATTAGAGCTCAACACCGACTGATTGACAAGCTTGACTTTTATTCGTCATGGCAAGCGGAAATGAAACACCCCATTCTTACGCGTTTCAGCCGTTAGGCCTTGGTCACAGGTGAGTGTCGTTTCAGTAGTAGTTCCCAAGTGGTCACATGGCTTGTGAATTAACTGCAAGCCCCAGAATGCAATGTTCTTTGCTTGTGAGACACGACGTTTTATGAATATTGCAAAATTAGCGTGAATTTGTAATGTCCCAAAACATTGCTGCAAATCATCTCAGCATAGTGCAGGTTTTTCCGCTGACGCAAAGATTACTTGCTTGTCATGCGGTGCCGTCAGAGAAAGAGTGATCCTTCCCTTCTCCCCTTCTCGAGCAGAATGCTACCAAATGGCAAAGGCAATCCTGTTGCTGGCGCTTCTGCGAGCGGTCCGTGCCCCCTCTGTTAAAATCAACAAGGCATCTCCATTTTACAGGGGGCCCTCGGTCCTGCAGGGCGAGCTCTCACAGCCAGGAATGGAGATCCTGGCAACACGGTACTTCCACCAACACAAATTAGAGCTCAACACCGACTGATTGACAAGCTTGACTTTTATTCGTCATGGCAAGCGGAAATGAAACACCCCATCCTTACGCGTTTCAGCCGTTAGGCCTTGGTCACAGGCGAGTGTCGTTTCAGTAGTAGTTCCCAAGTGGTCACATGGCTTGTGAATTAACTGCAAGCCCCAGAATGCAATGTTCTTTGCTTGTGAGACACGACGTTTTATGAATATTGCAAAATTAGCGTGAATTTGTAATGTCCCAAAACATTGCTGCAAATCATCTCAGCATAGTGCAGGTTTTTCCGCTGACCCAAAGATTACTTGCTTGTCATGCGGTGCTGTCAGAGAAAGAGTGATCCTTCCCTTCTCCCCTTCTTGAGCAGAATGCTACCAAATGGCAAAGGCAATCCTGTTGCTGGCGCTTCTGCGAGCGGTCCGTGCCCCCTCTGTTAACATCAACAAGGCCTCTCCATTTTACAGGGGGCCCTCGGTCCTGCAGGGCGAGCTCTCACAGCCAGGAATGGAGATCCTGGCAACACAGTACTTCCACCAACACAAATTAGAGCTCAACACCGACTGATTGACAAGCTTGACTTTTATTCGTCATGGCAAGCGGAAATGAAACACCCCATCCTTACGCGTTTCAGCCGTTAGGCCTTGGTCACAGGTGAGTGTCGTTTCAGTAGTAGTTCCCAAGTGGTCACATGGCTTGTGAATTAACTGCAAGCCCCAGAATGCAATGTTCTTTGCTTGTGAGACACGACGTTTTATGAATATTGCAAAATTAGCTTGAATTTGTAATGTCCCAAAACATTGCTGCAAATCATCTCAGCATAGTGCAGGTTTTTCCGCTGACCCAAAGATTACTTGCTTGTCATGCGGTGCCGTCAGAGAAAGAGTGATCCTTCCCTTCTCCCCTTCTCGAGCAGAATGCTACCAAATGGCAAAGGCAATCCTGTTGCTGGCGCTTCTGCGAGCGGTCCGTGCCCCCTCTGTTAACATCAACAAGGCATCTCCATTTTACAGGGGGCCCTCGGTCCTGCAGGGCGAGCTCTCACAGCCAGGAATGGAGATCCTGGCAACACGGTACTTCCACCAACACAAATTAGAGCTCAGCACCGACTGATTGACAAGCTTGACTTTTATTCGTCATGGCAAGCGGAAATGAAACACCCCATCCTTACGCGTTTCAGCCGTTAGGCCTTGGTCACAGGTGAGTGTCGTTTCAGTAGTAGTTCCCAAGTGGTCACATGGCTTGTGAATTAACTGCAAGCCCCAGAATGCAATGTTCTTTGCTTGTGAGACACGACGTTTTATGAATATTGCAAAATTAGCGTGAATTTGTAATGTCCCAAAACATTGCTGCAAATCATCTCAGCATAGTGCAGGTTTTTCCGCTGACCCAAAGATTACTTGCTTGTCATGCGGTGCCGTCAGAGAAAGAGTGATCCTTCCCTTCTCCCCTTCTCGAGCAGAATGCTACCAAATGGCAAAGGCAATCCTGTTGCTGGCGCTTCTGCGAGCGGTCCGTGCCCCCTCTGTTAACATCAACAAGGCATCTCCATTTTACAGGGGGCCCTCGGTCCTGCAGGGCGAACTCTCACAGCCAGGAATGGAGATCCTGGCAACACGGTACTTCCACCAACACAAATTAGAGCTCAACACCGACTGATTGACAAGCTTGACTTTTATTCGTCATGGCAAGCGGAAATGAAACACCCCATCCTTACGCGTTTCAGCCGTTAGGCCTTGGTCACAGGTGAGTGTCGTTTCAGTAGTAGTTCCCAAGTGGTCACATGGCTTGTGAATTAACTGCAAGCCCCAGAATGCAATGTTCTTTGCTTGTGAGACACGACGTTTTATGAATATTGCAAAATTAGCGTGAATTTGTAATGTCCCAAAACATTGCTGCAAATCATCTCAGCATAGTGCAGGTTTTTCCGCTGACCCAAAGATTACTTGCTTGTCATGCGGTGCCGTCAGAGAAAGAGTGATCCTTCCCTTCTCCCCTTCTCGAGTTGAATGCTACCAAATGGCAAAGGCAATCCTTTTGCTGGCTTCTGCGAGCGGTCCGTGCCCCCTCTGTTAACATCAACAAGGCCTCTCCATTTTACAGGGGGCCCTCGGTCCTGCAGGGCGAGCTCTCACAGCCAGGAATGGAGATCCTGGCAACACGGTACTTCCACCAACACAAATTAGAGCTCAACACCGACTGATTGACAAGCTTGACTTTTATTCGTCATGGCAAGCGGAAATGAAACACCCCATCCTTACGCGTTTCAGCCGTTAGGCCTTGGTCACAGGTGAGTGTCGTTTCAGTAGTAGTTCCCAAGTGGTCACATGGCTTGTGAATTAACTGCAAGCCCCAGAATGCAATGTTCTTTGCTTGTGAGACACGACGTTTTATGAATATTGCAAAATTAGCGTGAATTTGTAATGTCCCAAAACATTGCTGCAAATCATCTCAGCATAGTGCAGGTTTTTCCGCTGACCCAAAGATTACTTGCTTGTCATGCGGTGCCGTCAGAGAAAGAGTGATCCTTCCCTTCTCCCCTTCTCGAGCAGAATGCTACCAAATGGCAAAGGCAATCCTGTTGCTGGCACTTCTGCGAGCGGTCCGTGCCCCCTCTGTTAACATCAACAAGGCATCTCCATTTTACAGGGGGCCCTCGGTCCTGCAGGGCGAGCTCTCACAGCCAGGAATGGAGATCCTGGCAACACGGTACTTCCACCAACACAAATTAGAGCTCAACACCGACTGATTGACAAGCTTGACTTTTATTCGTCATGGCAAGCGGAAATGAAACACCCCATCCTTACGCGTTTCAGCCGTTAGGCCTTGGTCACAGGTGAGTGTCGTTTCAGTAGTAGTTCCCAAGTGGTCACATGGCTTGTGAATTAACTGCAAGCCCCAGAATGCAATGTTCTTTGCTTGTGAGACACGACGTTTTATGAATATTGCAAAATTAGCGTGAATTTGTAATGTCCCAAAACATTGCTGCAAATCATCTCAGCATAGTGCAGGTTTTTCCGCTGACCCAAAGATTACTTGCTTGTCATGCGGTGCCGTCAGAGAAAGAGTGATCCTTCCCTTCTCCCCTTCTCGAGCAGAATGCTACCAAATGGCAAAGGCAATCCTGTTGCTGGCGCTTCTGCGAGCGGTCCGTGCCCCCTCTGTTAACATCAACAAGGCATCTCCATTTTACAGGGGGCCCTCGGTCCTGCAGGGCGAGCTCTCACAGCCAGGAATGGAGATCCTGGCAACACGGTACTTCCACCAACACAAATTAGAGCTCAACACCGACTGATTGACAAGCTTGACTTTTATTCGTCATGGCAAGCGGAAATGAAACACCCCATCCTTACGCGTTTCAGCCGTTAGGCCTTGGTCACAGGTGAGTGTCGTTTCAGTAGTAGTTCCCAAGTGGTCACATGGCTTGTGAATTAACTGCAAGCCCCAGAATGCAATGTTCTTTGTTTGTGAGACACAACGTTTTATGAATATTGCAAAATTAGCGTGAATTTGTAATGTCCCAAAACATTGCTGCAAATCATCTCAGCATAGTGCAGGTTTTTCCGCTGACCCAAAGATTACTTGCTTGTCATGCGGTGCCGTCAGAGAAAGAGTGATCCTTCCCTTCTCCCCTTCTCGAGCAGAATGCTACCAAATGGCAAAGGCAATCCTGTTGCTGGCGCTTCTGCGAGCGGTCCGTGCCCCCTCTGTTAACATCAACAAGGCATCTCCATTTTACAGGGGGCCCTCGGTCCTGCAGGGCGAGCTCTCACAGCCAGGAATGGAGATCCTGGCAACACGGTACTTCCACCAACACAAATTAGAGCTCAACACCGACTGATTGACAAGCTTGACTTTTATTCGTCATGGCAAGCGGAAATGAAACACCCCATCCTTACGCGTTTCAGCCGTTAGGCCTTGGTCACAGGTGAGTGTCGTTTCAGTAGTAGTTCCCAAGTGGTCACATGGCTTGTGAATTAACTGCAAGCCCCAGAATGCAATGTTCTTTGCTTGTGAGACACGACGTTTTATGAATATTGCAAAATTAGCGTGAATTTGTAATGTCCCAAAACATTGCTGCAAATCATCTCAGCATAGTGCAGGTTTTTCCGCTGACCCAAAGATTACTTTCTTGTCATGCGGTGCCGTCAGAGAAAGAGTGATCCTTCCCTTCTCCCCTTCTCGAGCAGAATGCTACCAAATGGCAAAGGCAATCCTGTTGCTGGCGCTTCTGCGAGCGGTCCGTGCCCCCTCTGTTAAAATCAACAAGGCATCTCCATTTTACAGGGGGCCCTCGGTCCTGCAGGGCGAGCTCTCACAGCCAGGAATGGAGATCCTGGCAACACGGTACTTCCACCAACACAAATTAGAGCTCAACACCGACTGATTGACAAGCTTGACTTTTATTCGTCATGGCAAGCGGAAATGAAACACCCCATCCTTACGCGTTTCAGCCGTTAGGCCTTGGTCACAGGTGAGTGTCGTTTCAGTAGTAGTTCCCAAGTGGTCACATGGCTTGTGAATTAACTGCAAGCCCCAGAATGCAATGTTCTTTGCTTGTGAGACACGACGTTTTATGAATATTGCAAAATTAGCGTGAATTTGTAATGTCCCAAAACATTGCTGCAAATCATCTCAGCATAGTGCAGGTTTTTCCGCTGACCCAAAGATTACTTGCTTGTCATGCGGTGTTGTCAGAGAAAGAGTGATCCTTCCCTTCTCCCCTTCTCGAGCAGAATGCTACCAAATGGCAAAGGCAATCCTGTTGCTGGCGCTTCTGCGAGCGGTCCGTGCCCCCTCTGTTAACATCAACAAGGCCTCTCCATTTTACAGGGGGCCCTCGGTCCTGCAGGGCGAGCTCTCACAGCCAGGAATGGAGATCCTGGCAACACGGTACTTCCACCAACACAAATTAGAGCTCAACACCGACTGATTGACAAGCTTGACTTTTATTCGTCATGGCAAGCGGAAATGAAACACCCCATCCTTACGCGTTTCAGCCGTTAGGCCTTGGTCACAGGTGAGTGTCGTTTCAGTAGTAGTTCCCAAGTGGTCACATGGCTTGTGAATTAACTGCAAGCCCCAGAATGCAATGTTCTTTGCTTGTGAGACACGACGTTTTATGAATATTGCAAAATTAGCGTGAATTTGTAATGTCCCAAAACATTGCTGCAAATCATCTCAGCATAGTGCAGGTTTTTCCGCTGACCCAAAGATTACTTGCTTGTCATGCGGTGCCGTCAGAGAAAGAGTGATCCTTCCCTTCTCCCCTTCTCGAGCAGAATGCTACCAAATGGCAAAGGCAATCCTGTTGCTGGCGCTTCTGCGAGCGGTCCGTGCCCCCTCTGTTAACATCAACAAGGCATCTCCATTTTACAGGGGGCCCTCGGTCCTGCAGGGCGAGCTCTCACAGCCAGGAATGGAGATCCTGGCAACACGGTACTTCCACCAACACAAATTAGAGCTCAACACCGACTGATTGACAAGCTTGACTTTTATTCGTCATGGCAAGCGGAAATGAAACACCCCATCCTTACGCGTTTCAGCCGTTAGGCCTTGGTCACAGGTGAGTGTCGTTTCAGTAGTAGTTCCCAAGTGGTCACATGGCTTGTGAATTAACTGCAAGCCCCAGAATGCAATGTTCTTTGCTTGTGAGACACGACGTTTTATGAATATTGCAAAATTAGCGTGAATTTGTAATGTCCCAAAACATTGCTGCAAATCATCTCAGCATAGTGCAGGTTTTTCCGCTGACCCAAAGATTACTTGCTTGTCATGCGGTGCCGTCAGAGAAAGAGTGATCCTTCCCTTCTCCCCTTCTCGAGTTGAATGCTACCAAATGGCAAAGGCAATCCTGTTGCTGGCGCTTCTGCGAGCGGTCCGTGCCCCCTCTGTTAATATCAACAAGGCATCTCCATTTTACAGGGGGCCCTCGGTCCTGCAGGGCGAGCTCTCACAGCCAGGAATGGAGATCCTGGCAACACGGTACTTCCACCAACACAAATTAGAGCTCAACACCGACTGATTGACAAGCTTGACTTTTATTCGTCATGGCAAGCGGAAATGAAACACCCCATCCTTACGCGTTTCAGCCGTTAGGCCTTGGTCACAGGTGAGTGTCGTTTCAGTAGTAGTTCCCAAGTGGTCACATGGCTTGTGAATTAACTGCAAGCCCCAGAATGCAATGTTCTTTGCTTGTGAGACACGACGTTTTATGAATATTGCAAAATTAGCGTGAAGTTGTAATGTCCCAAAACATTGCTGCAAATCATCTCAGCATAGTGCAGGTTTTTCCGCTGACCCAAAGATTACTTGCTTGTCATGCGGTGCCGTCAGAGAAAGAGTGATCCTTCCCTTCTCCCCTTCTCGAGCAGAATGCTACCAAATGGCAAAGGCAATCCTGTTGCTGGCGCTTGTGCGAGCGGTCCGTGCCCCCTCTGTTAACATCAACAAGGCATCTCCATTTTACAGGGGGCCCTCGGTCCTGCAGGGCGAGCTCTCACAGCCAGGAATGGAGATCCTGGCAACACGGTACTTCCACCAACACAAATTAGAGCTCAACACCGACTGATTGACAAGCTTGACTTTTATTCGTCATGGCAAGCGGAAATGAAACACCCCATCCTTACGCGTTTCAGCCGTTAGGCCTTGGTCACAGGTGAGTGTCGTTTCAGTAGTAGTTCCCAAGTGGTCACATGGCTTGTGAATTAACTGCAAGCCCCAGAATGCAATGTTCTTTGCTTGTGAGACACGACGTTTTCTGAATATTGCAAAATTAGCGTGAATTTGTAATGTCCCAAAACATTGCTGCAAATCATCTCAGCATAGTGCAGGTTTTTCCGCTGACCCAAAGATTACTTGCTTGTCATGCGGTGCCGTCAGAGAAAGAGTGATCCTTCCCTTCTCCCCTTCTCGAGCAGAATGCTACCAAATGGCAAAGGCAATCCTGTTGCTGGCGCTTCTGCGAGCGGTCCGTGCCCCCTCTGTTAACATCAACAAGGCATCTCCATTTTACAGGGGGCCCTCGGTCCTGCAGGGCGAGCTCTCACAGCCAGGAATGGAGATCCTGGCAACACGGTACTTCCACCAACACAAATTAGAGCTCAACACCGACTGATTGACAAGCTTGACTTTTATTCGTCATGGCAAGCGGAAATGAAACACCCCATCCTTACGCGTTTCAGCCGTTAGGCCTTGGTCACAGGTGAGTGTCGTTTCAGTAGTAGTTCCCAAGTGGTCACATGGCTTGTGAATTAACTGCAAGCCCCAGAATGCAATGTTCTTTGCTTGTGAGACACGACGTTTTATGAATATTGCAAAATTAGCGTGAATTTGTAATGTCCCAAAACATTGCTGCAAATCATCTCAGCATAGTGCAGGTTTTTCCGCTGACCCAAAGATTACTTGCTTGTCATGCGGTGCCGTCAGAGAAAGAGTGATCCTTCCCTTCTCGAGCAGAATGCTACCAAATGGCAAAGGCAATCCTGTTGCTAGCGCTTCTGCGAGCGGTCCGTGCCCCCTCTGTTAACATCAACAAGGCATCTCCATTTTACAGGGGGCCCTCGGTCCTGCAGGGCGAGCTCTCACAGCCAGGAATGGAGATCCTGGCAACACGGTACTTCCACCAACACAAATTAGAGCTCAACACCGACTGATTGACAAGCTTGACTTTTATTCGTCATGGCAAGCGGAAATGAAACACCCCATCCTTACGCGTTTCAGCCGTTAGGCCTTGGTCACAGGTGAGTGTCGTTTCAGTAGTAGTTCCCAAGTGGTCACATGGCTTGTGAATTAACTGCAAGCCCCAGAATGCAATGTTCTTTGCTTGTGAGACACGACGTTTTATGAATATTGCAAAATTAGCGTGAATTTGTAATGTCCCAAAACATTGCTGCAAATCATCTCAGCATAGTGCAGGTTTTTCCGCTGACCCAAAGATTACTTGCTTGTCATGCGGTGCCGTCAGAGAAAGAGTGATCCTTCCCTTCTCCCCTTCTCGAGCAGAATGCTACCAAATGGCAAAGGCAATCCTGTTGCTGGCGCTTCTGCGAGCGGTCCGTGCCCCCTCTGTTAAAATCAACAAGGCATCTCCATTTTACAGGGGGCCCTCGGTCCTGCAGGGCGAGCTCTCACAGCCAGGAATGGAGATCCTGGCAACACGGTACTTCCACCAACACAAATTAGAGCTCAACACCGACTGATTGACAAGCTTGACTTTTATTCGTCATGGCAAGCGGAAATGAAACACCCCATCCTTACGCGTTTCAGCCGTTAGGCCTTGGTCACAGGTGAGTGTCGTTTCAGTAGTAGTTCCCAAGTGGTCACATGGCTTGTGAATTAACTGCAAGCCCCAGAATGCAATGTTCTTTGCTTGTGAGACACGACGTTTTATGAATATTGCAAAATTAGCGTGAATTTGTAATGTCCCAAAACATTGCTGCAAATCATCTCAGCATAGTGCAGGTTTTTCCGCTGACCCAAAGATTACTTGCTTGTCATGCGGTGCCGTCAGAGAAAGAGTGATCCTTCCCTTCTCCCCTTCTCGAGCAGAATGCTACCAAATGGCAAAGGCAATCCTGTTGCTGGCGCTTCTGCGAGCGGTCCGTGCCCCCTCTGTTAAAATCAACAAGGCATCTCCATTTTACAGGGGGCCCTCGGTCCTGCAGGGCGAGCTCTCACAGCCAGGAATGGAGATCCTGGCAACACGGTACTTCCACCAACACAAATTAGAGCTCAACACCGACTGATTGACAAGCTTGACTTTTATTCGTCATGGCAAGCGGAAATGAAACACCCCATCCTTACGCGTTTCAGCCGTTAGGCCTTGGTCACAGGTGAGTGTCGTTTCAGTAGTAGTTCCCAAGTGGTCACATGGCTTTTGAATTAACTGCAAGCCCCAGAATGCAATGTTCTTTGCTTGTGAGACACGACGTTTTATGAATATTGCAAAATTAGCGTGAATTTGTAATGTCCCAAAACATTGCTGCAAATCATCTCCGCATAGTGCAGGTTTTTCCGCTGACCCAAAGATTACTTGCTTGTCATGCGGTGCCGTCAGAGAAAGAGTGATCCTTCCCTTCTCCCCTTCTCGAGCAGAATGCTACCAAATGGCAAAGGCAATCCTGTTGCTGGCGCTTCTGCGAGCGGTCCGTGCCCCCTCTGTTAACATCAACAAGGCATCTCCATTTTACAGGGGGCCCTCGGTCCTGCAGGGCGAGCTCTCACAGCCAGGAATGGAGATCCTGGCAACACGGTACTTCCACCAACACAAATTAGAGCTCAACACCGACTGATTGACAAGCTTGACTTTTATTCGTCATGGCAAGCGGAAATGAAACACCCCATCCTTACGCGTTTCAGCCGTTAGGCCTTGGTCACAGGTGAGTGTCGTTTCAGTAGTAGTTCCCAAGTGGTCACATGGCTTGTGAATTAACTGCAAGCCCCAGAATGCAATGTTCTTTGCTTGTGAGACACGACGTTTTATGAATATTGCAAAATTAGCGTGAATTTGTAATGTCCCAAAACATTGCTGCAAATCATCTCCGCATAGTGCAGGTTTTTCCGCTGACCCAAAGATTACTTGCTTGTCATGCGGTGCCGTCCGAGAAAGAGTGATCCTTCCCTTCTCCCCTTCTCGAGCAGAATGCTACCAAATGGCAAAGGCAATCCTGTTGCTGGCGCTTCTGCGAGCGGTCCGTGCCCCCTCTGTTAACATCAACAAGGCATCTCCATTTTACAGGGGGCCCTCGGTCCTGCAGGGCGAGCTCTCACAGCCAGGAATGGAGATCCTGGCAACACGGTACTTCCACCAACACAAATTAGAGCTCAAGACCGACTGATTGACAAGCTTGACTTTTATTCGTCATGGCAAGCGGGAAATGAAACACCCCATCCTTACGCGTTTCAGCCGTTAGGCCTTGGTCACAGGTGAGTGTCGTTTCAGTAGTAGTTCCCAAGTGGTCACATGGCTTGTGAATTAACTGCAAGCCCCAGAATGCAATGTTCTTTGCTTGTGAGACACGACGTTTTATGAATATTGCAAAATTAGCGTGAATTTGTAATGTCCCAAAACATTGCTGCAAATCATCTCCGCATAGTGCAGGTTTTTCCGCTGACCCAAAGATTACTTGCTTGTCATGCGGTGCCGTCAGAGAAAGAGTGATCCTTCCCTTCTCCCCTTCTCGAGCACAATGCTACCAAATGGCAAAGGCAATCCTGTTGCTGGCGCTTCTGCGAGCGGTCCGTGCCCCCTCTGTTAACATCAACAAGGCATCTCCATTTTACAGGGGCCTCTCGGTCCTGCAGGGCGAGCTCTCACAGCCAGGAATGGAGATCCTGGCAACACAGTACTTCCACCAACACAAATTAGAGCTCAACACCGACTGATTGACAAGCTTGACTTTTATTCGTCATGGCAAGCGGAAATGAAACACCCCATCCTTACGCGTTTCAGCCGTTAGGCCTTGGTCACAGGTGAGTGTCGTTTCAGTAGTAGTTCCCAAGTGGTCACATGGCTTGTGAATTAACTGCAAGCCCCAGAATGCAATGTTCTTTGCTTGTGAGACACGACGTTTTATGAATATTGCAAAATTAGCGTGAATTTGTAATGTCCCAAAACATTGCTGCAAATCATCTCAGCATAGTGCAGGTTTTTCCGCTGACCCAAAGATTACTTGCTTGTCATGCGGTGCCGTCAGAGAAAGAGTGATCCTTCCCTTCTCCCCTTCTCGAGCAGAATGCTACCAAATGGCAAAGGCAATCCTGTTGCTGGCGCTTCTGCGAGCGGTCCGTGCCCCCTCTGTTAACATCAACAAGGCATCTCCATTTTACAGGGGGCCCTCGGTCCTGCAGGGCGAGCTCTCACAGCCAGGAATGGAGATCCTGGCAACACGGTACTTCCACCAACACAAATTAGAGCTCAACACCGACTGATTGACAAGCTTGACTTTTATTCGTCATGGCAAGCGGAAATGAAACACCCCATCCTTACGCGTTTCAGCCGTTAGGCCTTGGTCACAGGTGAGTGTCGTTTCAGTAGTAGTTCCCAAGTGGTCACATGGCTTTTGAATTAACTGCAAGCCCCAGAATGCAATGTTCTTTGCTTGTGAGACACGACGTTTTATGAATATTGCAAAATTAGCGTGAATTTGTAATGTCCCAAAACATTGCTGCAAATCATCTCCGCATAGTGCAGGTTTTTCCGCTGACCCAAAGATTACTTGCTTGTCATGCGGTGCCGTCAGAGAAAGAGTGATCCTTCCCTTCTCCCCTTCTCGAGCAGAATGCTACCAAATGGCAAAGGCAATCCTGTTGCTGGCGCTTCTGCGAGCGGTCCGTGCCCCCTCTGTTAACATCAACAAGGCATCTCCATTTTACAGGGGGCCCTCGGTCCTGCAGGGCGAGCTCTCACAGCCAGGAATGGAGATCCTGGCAACACGGTACTTCCACCAACACAAATTAGAGCTCAACACCGACTGATTGACAAGCTTGACTTTTATTCGTCATGGCAAGCGGAAATGAAACACCCCATCCTTACGCGTTTCAGCCGTTAGGCCTTGGTCACAGGTGAGTGTCGTTTCAGTAGTAGTTCCCAAGTGGTCACATGGCTTGTGAATTAACTGCAAGCCCCAGAATGCAATGTTCTTTGCTTGTGAGACACGACGTTTTATGAATATTGCAAAATTAGCGTGAATTTGTAATGTCCCAAAACATTGCTGCAAATCATCTCAGCATAGTGCAGGTTTTTCCGCTGACCCAAAGATTACTTGCTTGTCATGCGGTGCCGTCAGAGAAAGAGTGATCCTTCCCTTCTCCCCTTCTCGAGCAGAATGCTACCAAATGGCAAAGGCAATCCTGTTGCTGGCGCTTCTGCGAGCGGTCCGTGCCCCCTCTGTTAACATCAACAAGGCATCTCCATTTTACAGGGGGCCCTCGGTCCTGCAGGGCGAGCTCTCACAGCCAGGAATGGAGATCCTGGCAACACGGTACTTCCACCAACACAAATTAGAGCTCAAGACCGACTGATTGACAAGCTTGACTTTTATTCGTCATGGCAAGCGGGAAATGAAACACCCCATCCTTACGCGTTTCAGCCGTTAGGCCTTGGTCACAGGTGAGTGTCGTTTCAGTAGTAGTTCCCAAGTGGTCACATGGCTTGTGAATTAACTGCAAGCCCCAGAATGCAATGTTCTTTGCTTGTGAGACACGACGTTTTATGAATATTGCAAAATTAGCGTGAATTTGTAATGTCCCAAAACATTGCTGCAAATCATCTCCGCATAGTGCAGGTTTTTCCGCTGACCCAAAGATTACTTGCTTGTCATGCGGTGCCGTCAGAGAAAGAGTGATCCTTCCCTTCTCCCCTTCTCGAGCACAATGCTACCAAATGGCAAAGGCAATCCTGTTGCTGGCGCTTCTGCGAGCGGTCCGTGCCCCCTCTGTTAACATCAACAAGGCATCTCCATTTTACAGGGGGCTCTCGGTCCTGCAGGGCGAGCTCTCACAGCCAGGAATGGAGATCCTGGCAACACAGTACTTCCACCAACACAAATTAGAGCTCAACACCGACTGATTGACAAGCTTGACTTTTATTCGTCATGGCAAGCGGAAATGAAACACCCCATCCTTACGCGTTTCAGCCGTTAGGCCTTGGTCACAGGTGAGTGTCGTTTCAGTAGTAGTTCCCAAGTGGTCACATGGCTTGTGAATTAACTGCAAGCCCCAGAATGCAATGTTCTTTGCTTGTGAGACACGACGTTTTATGAATATTGCAAAATTAGCGTGAATTTGTAATGTCCCAAAACATTGCTGCAAATCATCTCAGCATAGTGCAGGTTTTTCCGCTGACCCAAAGATTACTTGCTTGTCATGCGGTGCCGTCAGAGAAAGAGTGATCCTTCCCTTCTCCCCTTCTCGAGCAGAATGCTACCAAATGGCAAAGGCAATCCTGTTGCTGGCGCTTCTGCGAGCGGTCCGTGCCCCCTCTGTTAACATCAACAAGGCATCTCCATTTTACAGGGGGCCCTCGGTCCTGCAGGGCGAGCTCTCACAGCCAGGAATGGAGATCCTGGCAACACGGTACTTCCACCAACACAAATTAGAGCTCAACACCGACTGATTGACAAGCTTGACTTTTATTCGTCATGGCAAGCGGAAATGAAACACCCCATCCTTACGCGTTTCAGCCGTTAGGCCTTGGTCACAGGTGAGTGTCGTTTCAGTAGTAGTTCCCAAGTGGTCACATGGCTTTTGAATTAACTGCAAGCCCCAGAATGCAATGTTCTTTGCTTGTGAGACACGACGTTTTATGAATATTGCAAAATTAGCGTGAATTTGTAATGTCCCAAAACATTGCTGCAAATCATCTCCGCATAGTGCAGGTTTTTCCGCTGACCCAAAGATTACTTGCTTGTCATGCGGTGCCGTCAGAGAAAGAGTGATCCTTCCCTTCTCCCCTTCTCGAGCAGAATGCTACCAAATGGCAAAGGCAATCCTGTTGCTGGCGCTTCTGCGAACGGTCCGTGCCCCCTCTGTTAACATCAACAAGGCATCTCCATTTTACAGGGGGCCCTCGGTCCTGCAGGGCGAGCTCTCACAGCCAGGAATGGAGATCCTGGTAACACGGTACTTCCACCAACACAAATTAGAGCTCAACACCGACTGATTGACAAGCTTGACTTTTATTCGTCATGGCAAGCGGAAATGAAACACCCCATCCTTACGCGTTTCAGCCGTTAGGCCTTGGTCACAGGTGAGTGTCGTTTCAGTAGTAGTTCCCAAGTGGTCACATGGCTTGTGAATTAACTGCAAGCCCCAGAATGCAATGTTCTTTGCTTGTGAGACACGACGTTTTATGAATATTGCAAAATTAGCGTGAATTTGTAATGTCCCAAAACATTGCTGCAAATCATCTCAGCATAGTGCAGGTTTTTCCGCTGACCCAAAGATTACTTGCTTGTCATGCGGTGCCGTCAGAGAAAGAGTGATCCTTCCCTTCTCCCCTTCTCGAGCAGAATGCTACCAAATGGCAAAGGCAATCCTGTTGCTGGCGCTTCTGCGAGTCTCTCTTTCTCTCTCTCTCTCTTTCTCTTTCTCTCTTTCTCACTCTCTCTCTTTCTCATCTAGAGGTTTCCACAAGATATCTTGTAAGCGCTTTTGTTCAGATGGAATCATTGTCCATCCATTGACCAAGGTCCTTAATGAGGTATTACTCCCAATATGTCAGAGACTGACATGTCTAACCAGGCTTAATCCAGTGAAGGGAACGGGTCCTTCCCTAAGTCATTGAATATTTTGTTGATCAAAGCCAGTTATAAACCTCTTTCTGCAATGTTATGCAGAGAAGGAACAGTGCAAAGGCAAGCAAGGGTGACGGATAAGGAGAACTGCAAAGACAGGGTAGCAGACAAAATGTGGGAGCTATGCAAAGATTTATGCTGTCAAACATGGCAAACCACCTTCTTGGGAGCACACATGTATTTTGGAAACCCCAACCTGAGGTAATCAAAGCCCTAAGTGCACCTTAATACCCTAGACAGACACACACTCTCAAACACAACATTGCAAAAACTATCGGAGATTTATGTGGTGCTTCATTAAATATTTGTGTGGACTACGCATGCTGTTTAGTCTAGGGTGGTATTGCTCCAGGCTACGATACTCGAATCTCCAGTACGATTATATGTATTTTGTTACGTGTGAACTGTACAAATTCAAACATAATTTAGGATTACGTAAGTATACCTTAATGTATGTAATCAATATGACAACATTTATGTTTTCATTAAAACATGTAGCTGATAGTAACACAAATTCACTCTAAAGAGGAATATAAGGAAATATTACAAATAAATGTTCCGTAAAATGGCACATTTCAGTTCAGTTTCCCCTTCTCCAAACCTAGTGTTGTCAAATGAATACTGCTCTGGTTTAGGTAGTTTCACCTCAGAGAAATAAGAACTTGCATGAGTAAGTAGAGCAGAAACTGATAGTGTATTGACTTGGGAAACCAGGTCTATGAGTACTTACAAGAGTGCAATAGAGTAAAGTGGTTTCTGTTTGACTAGAGTGAACGTTTCATCGACCATTCTCACAGTATTAATTTTAAAGTATAATGCAAATTCTTAAGATTTCATTCGAGAAAATGACGTTGACAAATTAGTGTAACAATCACAAAACTATACTAAAACGTAAAATGGATGTCCCACTGAATAGCAGCTGTCAGAGTGCTTTTATTTGAAAAATGACATCGTTCTCTAATTGTCAGATATCTATTTTTTATGTTGGATTTTCCAGAACTGGGATGATTACAACCATATGAATTTCATACAGCAGCACTTGTCCGACCTTCTTGAACTACTTTTGGACCCAGATCAGCTCACTGCATCATCACACTCTACCCACAGTAGCCTATTGTCTATGGATGCTGTCAAAGCCTTGGGTTTCCTCATTGAGGGAACGCTGGACAAGAACCGAACTGTTCATCAACTTAAAGAGCTTGTCCTTTGTCAGCCACTTCAAGTCAAGAGTGGATATTCAAAAACCTCCAAATGTTTCTCCCTACAAAAGCTGCAGCCTTGGATAAGGGATTGTCTAGTTGTAAATCCATTTGCAATATCTGCCTGCATCAAGTCTGGAAAGAAGCTAGCTTGGGCGTTACAAGGTAAAATGAAAACTTGCATGTCAAATCTATATATTTTTTAAATATTGGTACTGTAAAGAACAGTTGTTCTGCATTGTAGGATCTTCGCTTCCAGTCCTAAACGTTAGAACAGGGATCTTCTGCCTATTATGTAATAAGAGCTACTTATGCTCAATGAGAATCATCCCGAGCTACTGACATTATTAGTGTTGTGTTTGTGACCACATCAAATGATTACATTAGTGGCCTCCTATGCAAGATTACCAGCAGCGTCCAACTCTGTGCACAGGGGCATAGCTTCCATTGGTGTAGGCAGTGCATTGGCAATGGGGTCCAGAATCCTGGGAGGGCCATTGTTCCCTGCTTATTTTTGTATTTTATGATTCAAACACTATTTGTTTCCTTTCACTAGGGCTTAGGACACAATGACTATGCCCCCTGTCAGCGTATACGGCAGTGTTGCCTGCAGTAGTGTAAAAAGCCCTTTGTCACTTTGGAATGCCTCTACATAGTTACTATGTAAGAGCTGCTGTAGCTGCAATGCTTGTGACACCAAGGTAATAATAATAGTAATACGTCTCACCAGTGCCCTTTGATTTATCACTCAAAATCAGGTTTATAAACATATTTTGGAAATTCTACTTTTTTTCTCCAAACTTGAGCGTATGAGTTCTGAAAATATGCAATTTTATTTCTCAAATACAGATTTGTCATTTTTTTTATATAAGTTCATTAATTCAGCCAAACAAAAAAATCTTCCAATTTAAAAGGCTGAGCTGTACGCAGGACAACTACTTACAGGTAGGAGCAGTGCTACCAGTATTGGAGGAGACTGCGTTAGAACAATTCCCCCAGCCCCCCTCCCCGTGGACTCCGGAGCACTTTTCATAGGTGCATTGTTCAGAGAATGTTACTCAGGGTATCAATATCCGTCTATCCCTCTGGTGAGCAGCACCCTGTAACAGCCTGATGAACTACTAATAAGCAGTTTCAAGCTTCAATTAATGCTTCAGTTGTGCAAGAAAAGGTTGAAAATGTATGAAAAACAGGGCAAAATTCACACTTATAGGCTTTTTATTGAAACATGCGAAAAAGCGTCCTGTTACTTCTTTAAGATTAAAGGAGCTTCACCTAGCCAGGATGCAGTCTACTACTAGTTGCCTCAGAGAGTCAGTTCTGTTATCCATCGCCTGTGAATAGGATCTCAGAGAGTGTGTGAGGTTGCGCACTTCTATTTATGTGACCGAAAATTTATAGAAAATGTTAGCTTTTTCATTTTCACTTGACATTTTTTGTTCAATTGATGAAGTGGTTTTGTTGCTGGTTTTTGACCAACTTTCTCCTCAGAAATACATTCTCTTTTTGAAATGTGTCCCTCCTGCGGGAGGAAGAAGGATTTCTCTGACCCGCACTTGGTCTGTGGGGTGTGTCTACCTGCCTCTAACTGGGTCAAAGGCTGTGACATCTGTAATAAAATGCTCAAAAGGGCTTTGAATGACTGAGAGTACATTAGGCACAGAGGAATAATGCAGGGCTTAGGAGCAGAGTGAGACGGGAAGAAGAAAAGCTGCAACCTGCTCACCGTCAAAGGTGAATTCGTCATCGACACCCCACGGAGCGACATTGACAAAACTGCCCTTGTTATTTTTATGTCATTGGCTTCACTATCAGCATCACTATCGACATTGGTAAGACACTCAATGCTGACTTAGAAGACAGACCACCATTCGACGTTGAAAAAGAAGTGCCAATAGACTGCTTCAAAGTCCCCATCTGTGTTGAAAAGAACAAGATTGTCCCCATCACCCAGGATGGCATCTACATAGTCATGAATGCCATCATCTCATCAGCATGGTGATGGCATTGACATTACTTTTTTTTTACCTCTTCACCAAATTCTATGTCAGGACCGGAGGCTTCGGATTATGCTATCTCTCTTCGCTTTATTACTTATCAGAAACAGCAGCCAGAGAGATTCGTACAAAAAACTACAACTCCCTACAACCAGGGAGATAACAGTAAATTAGTCCATCAACTATTTCTGTGACACCATCCAAAGTCCTCTGTCAGCTCTCTCTCCTCCTCTTTCTTCGCTGCTGCGCAGCCAGTTAAGTGCTTTTGGTCATTTTTCTACTTTCGAATAACTGTTTGCTTGTTTTGGTGCTAGTTACGTGTTCGGATTCACGTTCGTGGATATTCAATGTATTTTTTTCCATTGTTGGTTTTTTCATTACACAGCCCCTACCCGCCGCGGGAGCGTTCTCGCTCCTTACGCGGCCTGCTCCCCTGCTGCTGCGGCTTCTTTATACGCCGCTAGGGGCGCTTGACCGCCTTGTCGCTCTCGCGTCGCATCTCCTCAGATGAGGAGCGCGCCGCGAGACCAACGGTCACAGAGCCATCCCCTGCTGCCTCACCTCTGACGTCCGCATCGCGGACTGTATTTCACACGGCATTGTTTCTTCCTACGCCCCGGTGGGGGTCTGTATTGCGGTATAAACCGCGTTGAACGCGCTTCGGTATTCAGCGCTGTAGGCACCAGCCGAACACCACGCATCGCGCGGATGGTGTCCCATTACATTCTGGGCATTTCACTCCAAATTGCATTTGGGCTAAAAACACTGTATTGCAACGCGGTAGGGAGGCAGCCACCCGGTCAGGTTATTCCTGAGGGTTTTTCCACGTTGAGGGTCTGGTGCAGCCCTATTGTAACCCTCTGGGCTACCCTATCTTTGCGGCCTTTGGTCTGCTCATAATCCTATTGACCTGCTGGTTGAGTGACAGTCCTGGGTGTCCTTAGGTACTTACCTTGTCGAAAATGGCCAGCCAGTCTGAATACTATGAGGAGGAAGTGCAGGAATACTTACCTTATAGCGATGATTTCTTTGACGCAGTTGATGATTCGATCTACCGGGTGGTTAATGAAGTAGTGGGTCCGATGGAGCAGCGTCTCTCGGATAGGATAGTGCAAGAATGCAACAGATTGGCGGCGGCACGTGGCAGTGCGGCGCCGGCCCCTGGGCAGCTTCCCGATGGGGCCCCTCCCCCCCTAAAAAGCAGCGTCCTGATGGAGTGGATGCAGACGCCTTTGCGCGCCTTAAGACGGCGTTTTTGGCAAAGACGGCCCCAAGTGCTCCCCTCCTCCCTGCGAGTGACCCACTTCAGGATACTCCAGACCCCCCATTCCAGGCGACAGATAATGATACCCATGGGGATACTGATGATGAAGCGGGTTCTTCCCGTCCTTGCCGGCCGGCTCCGGCGACCACTTCGGCGGCGCCTGAGGAGGATGCTGATATGCTGAACCCAGATGAGATAATGCATCCCCGGTCTTCAGCATGGGTCCCAGGGGATAAAGTTGTTAGGTTCCTTGCCAACTGTTTGCGTAAACCTCTGAAGAAAGAGGCGCGGAGTTGTTTGAGGGCGGAATGCCCGCGTCCCTCTTTGCCAGACAAAATCGCGCTTACGCCAGAATTAGACTCCAAAATGGCTACGTTCCTAGCAAAATTTGTAAAGGATCCCCGTAAGGGTATTGATAGATCTTGGCGGTCCTGTCAGGACAAGCTCCTTGACGCCGTCGGCCCAATGGCAAAAATCCTGGACATGGCGGAGGAGGCTAAGGTAACGGGCTCAACTATTTCACCTGAGGTCTTATCTAATTGGGCCCAACGAGCCATCATTTTTATGGGCAATGCGAATTGTGCTCTTTCAACGGAGCGTCGCCGCTCCTTGTTGATAAAATTGGACCCCAAACTTGGGGATTTATCTTCTTCTGAGGCCGAAGCTGTTGCTCAGGGGGGCCTTTTTGGAGAACCGTTTGTTAAAGTACTGGGGAAGTTTGTCTCTACCTTTACCTCCTTGGACAAGGCCCAGTTGGGTATTAAGAGAGTGTTTACCCAGCGGGTTTTCCGCGGGGCCGGTCGAGGCAGGGGCCGCTCGTCCGGCTGCGGATTCCAGCAAAACCCTCCAAGGGGACAAGGCTCTGGCCGTGGTCAGTATAATTCCACCGCAAACTACACCAACTTTTATCCAACGCGAGGACAGCGTTTCAAGGGCCGTGGAGGATACAAGTCCAATTCCGGAGGCGGAACTTCAAACGGTAAGTGTCCTCCCCGCATGTCAGTTGAGGATAGGGGGGCGATTGGCATGCTTCAGACAGGCTTGGGCGGAGCTAACGTCCGATGCATGGGTCCTGCAGACGATTCGAGGCTTTCATGTGGAATTTATGGGCAATCCTCGTCAGGTCACGCGGCCGTGTCCACTACAGTTCAGCCTTCAGGACGCACGGTTGATCGACGAAGAGGTCGCCGAATTGCTTCGCAAAGGCGCCATTTGTCGCACAACTTTGCATCCTCACGGTTTCCTCAGCAATATATTCCTTGTGGACAAAGCAGACGGAGGTCATCGTCCGGTAATCAACCTCAAGGAGTTCAACGCGTGGTTGGTGTATCGCCATTTCAAAATGGAGGGAATTCACCTCTTGGGAGATCTCTTGCGCCCTTCCGATTGGATGGCGCGTCTGGATTTAAAAGACGCCTACCTCGTTATTCCCGTGCATCCGCCCCATCGATTCCTTCCGTTTCGTTGGGGGGGCTTGGTATACGAATTCACGGCCCTTCCATTCGGGCTTTCCTCGGCACCGTGGTGTTTCACCAAAGTGCTTCGTCCCGCGATAGAGTTTCTCCGAGCGCGGGGTATACGCATGATCGTCTATTTGGACGACCTTCTTCTGATGGCTCAGTCTCCCCAACTCTTGGTGATGCAACTCCAGCAAACCGTTTCTCTGCTCCAGAGCCTAGGGTTTGTTATCAACACGAAAAAATCGATACTTCAACCCTCTCAGTCAGTCACCTTCCTGGGGTTTGTGGTAGACTCCGTTCAAGCAACCCTGAGTCTTCCGTCTCGCAAGATGGCGAAAATTCGGCACGAACTACGCCGCACGGAGTCCAAGCTCACCATTTCCTTGCGTCAGCTTGCCAGAATCGTAGGCCTCCTGTCGTCCTCGATCCAGGCGATTTTTCCGGGCCCCTTGCACTATCGGGCACTGCAGCGTCAAAAGGCCTACCACCTCAGACAGGGTCACTCATACGATTACGTGGTGCCCCTTTCGGCGGAAGCCAAAGAGGAAATTCTCTGGTGGCTTACTCATATGGAGGCATGGAACGGTCGGGCGATTTTCGGATCCGTTCCAGACTTGGTCATCGAGTCCGACGCCAGCAAACTGGGATGGGGTGCTCGATGCGGGGATTTTTCCACCGGAGGTGTTTGGTCAGCAGACGAGCGGGATTTTCACATCAATTGCTTGGAACTGCTAGCTGGCTCTTTCGCAGTGCGCTGTTGGACCAAGGGCAGGGTTCAGTCTTGTGTCCTTCTGAAGATGGACAACATCTCCGCGGTCCGTTATGTCAATCGGTTGGGAGAGCCCCGTTCTCGGGCGCTGGCCAACCTGGCAAAAGATTTTTGGGGCTACTGCCTGGAGCATCATATATATGTGATGGCGGAATATCTCCCGGGCCAGCACAATCAGATAGCGGATTGGCACTCCCGTCATCTCTACGACTCCAGCCTCTGGAAGCTGGATGTACCGGTCTTCCAATGGTTGCACAACCTCTGGGGACCGTTTTTAGCGGATCTTTTTGCCTCCCGTCTGGACAATCAAGTACCCAGATTCTTCAGTTGGAGGCCGGATCCAATGGCTCTGGCCACGGATGCCTTCCTCCAGGACTGGAGAGAGGAGAACGGATAAGCGTTTCCACCATTCTCAATGATCATGAGGACGACGGCCCAGATCCGGCGTCAATGCGCACAGGTGATCCTGATAACCCCCCTTTGGAGATCTCAAGTCTGGTTTCCAGTTCTTCTGAAACTTTCCTGGGATTCTCCAATCCTACTCCCCCTGTATCCTCAGCTTCTTCAGAACCCGGAAGGGGATCTTCATCACCTGATCACACAGGGGACACTCCGGCTCATGGCGTGGCGTCTTTCAGGCGACGATGGTCGTTGCCGGGACTTTCGGGACAGGCTGAGGCCCTCGTGTCAAAGGCATGGGCAGACAGTACCACGAAACGTTATAGATCCGCGTGGTCACGTTGGGTTCGTTGGTGTCTTCGACAGGATCTGGATCCCGTGGTCGCAGGAATCGTTTCCCTCTTAAATTTTTTCGCCGATTTGGCGTCGGAGGGCTTGGCTTATCGCTCCATTAATGCTATCAGATCGGCGGTTTCCGCCGGCCACGAGCCTCTGAACGGAGCACCTATTGGGGAACACCCAATGGTCTGCAGACTTCTACGGGCCGTGCGGTTATCGTTACCCCCGGAACCTCGCTATTCCGTCCTTTGGGACGTCAACAGGGTATTGAATCTGTTTCTTTCCTGGCAGCCTAATCGGTACCTTTCTCTGAAAGAATTGTCTTCCAAGCTTGCTATGCTTCTCTGCTTGATCTCCTGCAGGAGAGTTTCCGATGTTCGCGCGCTTGATGTCTCGGCGCGTGTTTTTTCCCCAGAGGGGGTCGTTTTTACGATTGGACGCAGAACTAAGTCCAACTCACGAACAATAACGTACCCGGCTTTCCGGGACTCTCCCAAACTATGTGTGGTAGACTGTTTGAAGACATATGAGGATTTGACGCAGGAACTCCGCCCGCCAGGCGAACGGCAACTCTTGATAGCTCTCAAGAAGCCACACAAGGCAGTCTCTTCTCCCACCATTGCTAGGTGGGTGCGATGGGTTATGCAAGAGGCTGGCATTGATACTAAACAGTTTGGTGCCCATTCTGCCAGGGGCGCTATGGCCTCAAAGGCTTTCGCGCTCGGTGCGCGTTTGGAGGATTTAATGCGTGCAGCGGACTGGTCGTCCGACTCCACCTTTAATAGGTTTTATTTTAAACCGGTTCTTAATGTGGCACAGTTAGTGGTAAGTAAGCTTTGAACTAGCATAATCCGAAGCCTCCGGTCCTGACATAGAATCGGAATTTGCCTAGTGTTATGACGGTAAGTTCCAATTCTATTAAGGACACGGAGGCGAGGATTATCCCGCCCAGGGCACCCTTGGTGCGAACCCCCCCCCCCCCGTATGGGAGTAAGTACGTTTTTTCTTTGACACTGGTTGGCGAAAACGCTTGCTTTGCTTGCTGTTATCTGGTACTGTGACCATTGCATAATACGCTCCGTATGGTTCGTACAGTTCTCACCTCCCTGTTTGGTTTCTTTCAGGGAATGATGGATCCAAACAAGACCGATAGGAAAATGGCGTGACTTGCGCGAAGAAAGAGGAGGAGAGAGAGCTGACAGAGGACTTTGGATGGTGTCACAGAAATAGTTGATGGACTAATTTACTATTATCTCCCTGGTTGTAGGGAGTTGTAGTTTTTTGTATGGGTTTTTACTCTGATACTTACGAATCTCTCTGGCTGCGGTCCGTTTCTGATAAGTAATAAAGCGAAGAGAGATAGCATAATCCTCGCCTCCGTGTCCTTAATAGAATTGGAACTTACCGTCATAACACTAGGCAAATTCCGATTCGACTCCAAAAAAAAAGAGTAGAGTGCCTATATAAGCATCCTCATTATATGTGTAATCCTGGTACACCGGAACTGCTGTGTCCACTTTCTTTTTAGACCAAAAAGGCCAACAATCCGTTTAGAGGACCCAGTTCAGGGTCCGTTATAGCTGCCATCTCCCAGGGCCAAACTTATTGTCTCCACCACAAAAAAGGAATCCAACTCTTCATCACAGATCTCCGGCATCTTCCTATCGTACTATGAAGAGGAGGAAAAGACCCATATCACTTTCCAGATCCAGGTATCCTATTTCAGACTCAGATGATACTACTTCATCTCACACATCAATATCACCATTTCACTCTCATGTCTCTTCCTTGGTAACTTTACAGCCATGTTTGAGGTCCTAGCCAAGGGAGAGTGGCTCAGTTAAGCATTCCACAAGCTCCACAATGAGCAGTTTCAGTTATTTTGGAAACTTTACATTCGAGTACAGTTCCAAAACCCTTGCTGGCTTTACTACCTGGCCTACTTTACATTGCAGAAGAAAGGTTGCTTATGCCTGCCACTGTAAAAGCACCTCTTTGAAAATATAGGGCTACATTACAAAATCCAGAATTCCTAAAAGCTGATACTTAGCCTGATTAAGTGATAGTGACTGATGAGACGGAGACATGCTTCAACTCTGGAAACTACTGCTCTCCCAGAGCGACAAAGCTACTGGCAGGAAGGTATGTGGTACGGAAGCTACTCATCTAAAATGAAAAAAAAGCTAGTGTGACAGCTCTCCTTGGCAGATACCAGAGCAAAATCGTTTTTACAAACATGCAAAGTTTTATTGTTGACCTTCCAAAGCATCAACAACAAGAATTTGCAGAAATGCTACATGATCATTTGTCAGTCTCCAACCAGATCATAAGTACATAATTTCTTTCGAAGGAATTGACAGGTACAGGATACTGTCATAGGATATCTATTGCAGATTTCTTGACTTCCCCTTACCACTTTATAGCCAGAGGCATAGCTCAAATAATGAACCTCCAGTTTTCAGGGTCTGTCTTGTTTGGACAACAACACAGAGGAAGAGATGCTAAGGAGGAGGAATGAGGCGGAATCTCTAAAGGGCGTAGGCCTTGAAGAAAGGAAAAAGTTTGTCAAAGAGCAATTCTAGGCAAGTCATCAACGATCTTTACAATGCAGGGATCAATCCCCTCCCCAGCTTTTTGAACCTCAAAAGCAATAGCCTCAAGAACAGAGATACCTTCGCCACAGGAGGATGTTGAAATCTAAATTATCACTGATAAAAGCTTCCACTTCTGGATGAAGTCATTCCTCTGGAAACACATAGTGACTATCTCGTACCTCCAGCCCCCTCTGTTTCCCACTCCAGTGGGGGGTGGAGTAGTATCTTTGCATCTGGTAGAGTGGGCTTCAATTGCAAGAGACAAATGGGTTCTTAATATTGTATCTTGCGGAAACCTTATATGTTTCAGGGTTATTCCACTGCCAGTTCCTCCTGTATCAACATCAATGCATCAAATACTTGACATGTGACATTGCAATAACCGTGGACTATGGCCCTCAAGACTTTTCTCCCATCTCTGAAAAAAGAATCAATCATTCAAATTGAAGCAGACCATACCAGAAGGCATCACACCGAGAACACTTTCCATGGAAGCACAGACAATATGGTACTGGGTCCTCACTAGGTAACGGACACTAATAGTGGTGCATATTTCAAGAACAATGATTAAAAAGCAGAACTTCTCAGTTGCTATTACGAAGAGTCTCATGAGTGAGTCTTGAACGATGCAGTCAGAAAGTACATCTTTCAAGAATAGCAAACATCTTCTACAGACCTGTTCGCAATGGCAAGAAAATGAAATGCTGAGGTTTTACATCCAGACTCTTAAAGCTGGGGCCTCTAGCAATTGTCCTTTTGATCAGTTGGTCAAAGCCATTTCTTTGCTTTTTCCCCTGAACCTACTAACCCCTCAGTAATACTGAAAATATGGAAATATCCAGCGAAAATTATATTAATAGTGCCGTATTACCTGAGGCAGGGGTGGTACCCTGGCTTTCTTTAAATGTTGGTTGAGGCAGTGGTGGTACCAGGACCTTCTCCAGATGTCCATGGAACCACATGAGACTTCTGTGCAGACTGGATCTGCTATCCAGACTTCAAGGGCAAATCTGAAACCCAACTTTAAGATCATTGAATTTGTCGGCATGGATCCTGTAGTCAGACACTATGATTTTTTTCATCTTCCACTGAACTTCCATCATGGGAGTTGAACATTATTCTGTCGAAGCCGATTGACACCCCTTTTGAGCGGATGTGCAAGGCTACATCCAAGCATCTCTCCTGGAAGACAGTTTTCCTAGTTGCCAACATTTCAAGTTCCAAAAATACTTTATTCAGTTAACCAGAACCATCAAAGTACAAAAATAAAAACATTAAAAACAGGGTGTGGGAGGAGCCAAGATGGCGACCGGGACGGCAGCGTAGACTCCCGGCTCCGTGAACCTCCGCACCCAGCACGGATATCCTGCACGAGATCCTCAGCCTGTGCTATGCGATTGTGTTTCTGAAGGAGAGTGGCACCCGATCGTGTGACTCCGAGGTTTCTGGCTGCGGTATCGCCGGAGAAATGTGCATTTGAACTTTGCGGCCCGTGCAGCCCTGGAGCCAGGACCTCGAGTGGACGCCTTGGCCGGGTGGCAGTTCAACAACAGCGGCCTGTGGTGACTGGGTGGAGTCGGTCCACCGGAGCGGTGCCAAACTCGGCCTACATTTCGTCGTGGTCGTTCCTACTGTCAAGCGTAGCGGACCGAGTGCATGCCCGGGGGTGCAATTCTCAGATCCTCCGGTGATTGCCCCTGCCTTTGATGGTGAGCTGCCCGGACGCCGCCCGTATCTCGCCCTGATCCTTGCGGGCCGCTCCCGGATTTTCGCGGGAGCTGGTCCGTGGTGGGGACGACTGTTGCCCGTGACCACGCAACGGATAACTTTTTTGCTTGCCCCCGGAACCCTGTCTCCAGCGACGTGGACCTCGAGGCGCTTGTCCCTGGGTCCCGGCCCCAATACGGGTCGGGCATACTTGGCGGCCATCTTGTTGCGATGCGGCCTACCATCCTGTCCACTGGGTCGCAGCAGGATTGGGAGTGTGTGACTTTTGGGAGTGTGGCGGAGCGATCGCAGAGAGCTGTGCTGGGGTACGGCGACCTCCTCGAGGCCCTTGGTGCTCTCTATTCCTCCTTGGTTCATGGCGTCGGGGTCTTGGGGAGTAAGCTCGACGGTGTGGCATCAGCGTTGGGACAGTGGCGGCCCGCCTGTCCTCAGGTACACAGGGACTTCCCACACTGCGCACAGGAGGACACTGTTGCGGCCACCCCTGAGACTAGCGCACAGCTGGACACTCCGGACAATATGCTACCGTGTGATCGGCTAGCTGAGGGTCTGATCTGTCCCGGAAGTATTGGACCTGAGTGGGAGGTGGTGGCCTCGTCCCGTACACAGCCTCCGGCGACCCGGGGACAATTCCAGCAACAATTGTCTACTTTGGCTGCTTCTGCCTTCCTGGACCTCGAGTGCAGTGCAGATCCTGGGGCAGCACTGGGAAGCCCGTCCCTCCATGATGCGGACTGTGTTGGTGCTCAGAGACTTCCACCCCACCTGTGTGCGTCGCTTCTTGGTCGTTTTTGGACACTCCTCTACCTTGGAACATCGGACATGGCGCTGGGTCGAGGGGTAGGCATGGGCGGAATTGCAAAGAGTGGTCAGGGATAAGGCTGATCCTTCAGGGATGGACATCTAGTGGACGGGCGGGCTCAGGGGTTGCGTGCTCTCATGGCATAGCTGTTAGCATAATAGGTGCATAATGCTCCCCATCTTTCTTTGATACGATCGATTTTGTGCTGTTTATTGTTTACTTTGGGGAAAGCTTACCGTGCGGGAGGGAGAAGCCGGGGGTATGTTTTTGAAGGCCCTCCTCCAGTTTATTAACACTTTCTATACCCCCCCGTCTGGTGGGGTTCTTTTCCTACTCTTTTTCTCTATTCTTCTATATTTCGGGTCTGGTTCTAGGGCGACAGGCACACTGCTGGGGGGGGGGGCCGTACTCATTTGCAGAGGTGCAGGGTGGGGGGTTGGGGGAGGGGATTCTTTAGTCTTTCACCTCTTTTTCCATGGCCTCCTTTTTCTTCTCTGATTCCTCTTGTTTTTCTTTTTCTGGGATCAGCGTGATACACCTCCTTTGTTATGGCTCGTTGCCGTTTCACGTGTGCCACAATTTCCGGGGTGTTCTCTGGGAGTTCGGGCGGGGGACTGCAGGCGCAACTGTTTATGATATTCTTCCCCATCCTGAATTTCCTGTGTCTGCGCCATTGATCCAATAGATTGCTGTTTATTGCTTACGTCTATTACTCTGCATACCTTTTATCGCTGTTGGGAAATTGTTCGGCACCTGATCCTTCTGTCTTGTTCCATTGTAAAATGAAAACCTTCTTTCTCCTGGTGTCCTACCTGCGCTGTTCACAGTATTAGCATGAAGATTCTGCTCCCCGAGGTGCTGCCGGTGTTTACATTTGATCTTTGTTGTTCTGATTGCTTAGCGGCCGGCCCCGGGGGGTTGTAGGCCCATACTTGTTCTTGATTGACATGTCAATAAAGGTTTTTAAAAAAAAAAAAAAAAACAGGGTGTATCATAAGTAAAATTGATATCAAATAAAATCATTTGAAGTACAGTGTCCAAAGGACAAAAAATGTAAATCCCAAAGGCACTAGTGATCATATATACTTTTACAATTTACAAGAGCCAAGACTAAAAGATCTGGCAAATTAATGTCTGCTAGCTCTGTTACAGACACAGATACAAAGAAATTCATTAGGAAACAAGGTTTGCCGGAATCCAGGAGTGAGATCAAGTTCTAAAACTCACTACTCGACTTTAAGCTCACTATCATGCAGATTAAATACCTCATTTAGCCAACATTACAAGACCAGATATTTAGCTCTCTTGTTCCAAACATTAAACAAATGACGACTTACTGCAAAAACAATAGGGCCAGCAGTGTCTGTTTTTAAAACTCTCAAAGCTTCCCTAAAATGAGATGTACCCATTGTGAGAAGTTGGCCTGGTATATGATGCTCACTAGTTAAAGTGATCACCTTGTACCATGCCAAGCAACCCTTATGGTGTGGTTGTAAGTCAACCTTTTCGGACTAGCTGCCCTAGTGGTAGCGTAGGCTAAGCAGTCTTTGAGGCTAAACTCGTGAAGCGTGTTAAGCCAGCTGTTTTACCAAATGTAACCCCCTTTTATACCAATGAAAGGACACCACACAGATATATATTCAAAATATACATGTATTTATTTCTCAAAGTAACCCCTAGTCTCTTTATGAGCACAGGAGCACAAATCGTCAAACAAGATTACAGTAGAATACACAGAAGTTGCACTTTATATGGATAGGCCCTGGTGGCCGCTCAAACCATATACTAAAATAGTGGTATAAGTACCACGAACAGAAAAGGGAAAAGGCCTAGGGCCTCTAGAATCGCTGGGCCTACAAGGAGCTAACTTCAGTTAGTGACCAGGAGGTCCACGGGTGGCGTGTGCAGAGCAAATAGTCACACGCGTGCTCCCATGGGTTTCAATGGGTGCGTAAAACGTACAAAGTTACTGCAAAAAGGATCTTTCGGATGGACTATGACCTTAAGATTGGAAACACAGACACTAGAGATGTTACTCTACACTTGGGCACCGGAGTGCCAGCTTTACCTCACCCACAGGAAGCGGGTGCATAGGTGTCGAAGTGCGTCGGATTTCTTCTATCGGGTCAATGGAGCCTGTGGACAAAGATGCTGCAGGCGGTCGGTCCGGAAGGGATGCGGTGGATCCAAGAGTGGATCGGAGTTGTAGAAGACCTGTAAGCAGAGGGGACAGTGTTCACAGTCACTAGCCAGTGACCAGCGTGGCACCAGGTGGGTACCAGGCAATGTTGGGTGCAAACAGGAAGAAAGGTGTAGCTTGTCTCTGCAGCCACGTGGTCCCTGGAGGTCGACGACGTCCAGGAGTCGGTTCATGAGCTGTCCCACGCAGGCTCTCGCTGTCGGCGGTGTCGGCGACTTGATCGAAGCAAACAAGCCTTGGCAAAAGCAATTGTTGTGGAGAACAAGATAAGCTGATGGTTCTGACCAGCAAGGTCAGAGGGACTGCTCCTTTGGAGGGGAGCAAGGGCCAGTCTGGAGCAACCAGACCAGCGGTGTATTTCTTGAAGTTCGTCGCCAAGATGGCCACTAGCCAGCGGGCCAGCAACCGGTTAGGCGCGTCGAGTGGCAAAATGCAGAAGGGCCCCACGCAGATCGTGGAGATGCTGGAGGGCTCACCTTTGGTGCAGATGCTGCTCGGGTGTTGGGCTTCTCAGATCCCAAAGCACAACTTGGAGGGAGCCTCGGTTGTTGCACTTGCAGCTTGTCGTGGTCGTTTCAAGATGGCTGGCTCCACGTGTCTCGTTGCCTCCACGGGTCTCCTCTTTTCAGGGACTGTGGATCGGGCGGTGAGAGGTCTGGAGGTCCAGGTCTTGTCAGTCTCTGGGCTCGGGCTCCGGCGGGAGGCGGCGGCAAAGCAGACGTTGATTCGCTGGATGGTGCTTGCGTTAGCAAGGTGGTCACTCCCTGACCACAGGGGAGATTTCCTTCAGTCTTCTGTGCAGCAGAATGTCGAAGTTCCCGTCTTCTTCTTAGTTTCAAGTTGATTCCAGGATGTCTGAAGTCTTAGGACACAGCTCCTACCTTTAAGCGGATTCTAGGGGCCGGACTACCTGCTAGGTCCCTCCCTATGGGTGGGACCAGGAAGGGGGGTGGTTACACCCCCAATCCTTTGTCCAGCTCGCCCCAGGCCCGGGACTGGTGTGCCCCAGGACCGGTTTGAACTGGCATATGCACCGAGGCTCCTTGTGAGCCTCAGGCATGTCTGGTTTCTTTCAAGCCCTACCTGACCAATACACAAAATCCTGTCTGGGGTGGTGTACGCACCTCCCCTGGCAGGAAACCCTTTGTCCACACCTCCCAAGCTGGAAGGACTCCCAGCAGCAGGAGGGCAGACTTGTGTCTGTGGTGGCAGCATCCATTTTGTGGAGCTGAGGCTATGTCTGATTTTACCCGGGTTTCAGGTACTGTACATGTCGTGTCCCTCTAGAAGGGTGGAATGCTAACCCCGTCGCCAGAATTGGCGAGGGGTTAGTATTCCAATTCGTATGACACCTTACTCGACATGTTTTGATAAAGCCAAACCAAAGATAGCATTTAACCGCGAGGTTCATAATGCACTTAAGAGTATATGGTATGACGATGTCTGGAAACAGTAGAAGGAAGTTGTTCCGACCACTGCAGACAGGCTCAGCTCATGCCAGAGCACCATCTCACATGGAACCAAGCACTCTGCCTTCAGGATTGTTAAGGCCTGCCATAGGAGTGACTTATAGGTTACCAGGTGTCCCATTTAAGGTTAGGTATAGGTATACTACACCTAAGTAAGAGGTGGTTACACCAACTTACCCCAGCTGAGTGATCAGCCAGTTGTGTCAAATTTGTTAGGCCAAGCCTGGAGTGGCATAATACATGCTTCAGCCCCTGGCAGGCCTTAGATACACCAATGCCCTGGGTACCTAGTGTACACTGGTACAGGGGCTCACAGGGTGATCTACTTCCAATTGGTTATACACCTAGGGTGCATAGTGTCAATTTAGTTAGAGAGAACAGCAGGCTGGGGGTCTGATTGGCAGGCCCACAGCCTCAATATGTCAAAAACCAGTGAAGCAAAAAGCAAAAATTTGGGGTGACCATAGGATAGCAGACCCTACTCTCCTACACAACCCCCCCCCCCCAAACGCAGGGACATTAAACTAGCCTTGACCAGTCTCGTCTTCATGTCCTAAGTGGAAGTACCTGGAGAGACCATCTGCATTCCCATGGTCAGTACCTGGCCGGTGCTCCACTGTAAAGTCCATCCCCTGTAGGGAAATGGACCACCTAAGCAGTTTGGGGTTTTCACCCTTCATCTGATTTAGCCACAAGAGGGGCTTATGGTCGGTCTGAATCTTGAAGTGAGTGCCAAACAAGTATGGCCTCAGCTTCTTCAGGGCCCACACCACAGCAAAGGCCTCCCTCTCAATAGCTGACCAATTCTTCTCTCTGGGGGTCAACCTTCTGCTAATAAAAGCAATGGGTTGGTCTTGACCATCTACATTAAGTTGTGACAGCACAGCTCCCACACCCAACTCAGAAGCATCTGTTTGGACAATAAACTCTTTGGAGTAGTCAGGACTTTTCAGGATAGGTGCAGAGCACATGGCCTCCTTCAGGTCATCAAATGCCTTTTGACAGCTTATTGTCCACTGAACCTTTTTGGGCATCTTCTTGGATGTCAGATCATTAAGAGGAGTCACAATGGACCCATAGTTCTTAACAAACTTCCTGTAGTACCCAGTCAAGCCCAAGAAAGCTCGAACTTGAGTCTGGGTGGTTGGAGGAGACCAGTCCTTGATGGATTGTATCTTACTCTCCAGTGGTTGAACTTGGCCTCCACCTACAAGGTGGCCCAAATACACAACCTTACTCTGCCCTATCTGGCACTTAGTAGCCTTGATAGTGAGGCCTGCCCTTTGCAGAGCCTCAAGAGCCTTCTTCAGGTGGATCAGGTGATCCTCCCAGGTGGAGCTAAAGACAGCAATGTCATCAAGATATGCTGCACAAAAGTCATCCAGCCCAGTAAGGACTTGATTCACCAACCTTTGGAAGGTGGCAGGTGCATTCTTCAGACCAAAGGGCATCACCACAAACTGGTAGTGCCCACCTGGGGTTGAGAATGCTGTTTTGGCCTTAGACTCCTCAGCTAATCTGATTTGCCAATAGCCAGCTGTCAAGTCAAATGTGCTCAAAAACTTTGCAGAAGCTAGTTTGTCTATGAGCTCATCTGCCCTTGGAATAGGGTGTGCATCTGTCCTGGTGACAGCATTGAGACCCCTGTAGTCCACACAGAACCTCATCTCTCTCTTGCCATCTTTGGTGTGAGGTTTGGGGACCAGAACCACTGGGCTAGCCCAGGGGCTCTCTGAGGGTTCAATGACACCTAATTCCAGCATTTTATGCACCTCAGCCTTTATACAGTCCCTGACGTGGTCAGGTTGTCTGTAAAGCTTGTTCTTTACAGGCAGACTGTCGCCAGTGTCCACCACATGGGTACACCAGTCAGTTTGGCTAGGTATTAGGGAAAACAGATGTTGAAATGATTGTAGAACTTGTCTACATTCAGTCTGCTGATGGGCAGTGAGGTTGCCTCCAAGGGTCACTCCTTCAACTGAGCCATCTTCAGGGTTCTGAGACAACAGGTCTGGGAGAGGGTCACTCTCTTCCTCCTGTCCCTCATCTGTAGCCATGAGCAAGCCCATGTCTGCCCTGTCAACATATGCTTTTAACCTGTTAACATGGAGTACCCTGTGGGGACTCCTGGGAGTTCCTAGGTCCACCAAGTAGGCGACCTCTCCCTTCTTTTCCAGGATTGTATGGGGTCCAGACCATTTGTCTTGGAGTGCTGCTGGGGCCACTGGCTCCAACACCCATACCTTCTGTCCTGGCTGAAACTCAACCAAGACAGCCTTTTGGTCATGCCAAGCTTTCTGTAAGGCCTGGCTTGCCTCAAGGTTTTTGGATGCCTTCTCCATATACTCAGCCATCCTGGAGCGGAGACCAAGTACATAGTCCACTATGTCTTGTTTAGGCTTTTTGAGAGGTAACTCCCATCCTTCCTTCACTAAACACAGTGGGCCTCTTACAGGGTGCCCAAACAACAATTCAAAGGGGCTGTAGCCAACTCCTTTTTGTGGGACCTCTCTGTAAGCAAACAGAAGGCAGGGTAGAAGGATGTCCCATCTTCGCCTGAGCTTTTCAGGTAATCCTTTGATCATACCCTTTAGGGTCTTGTTGAATCTCTCAACAAGCCCATTGCATTGTGGGTGATAAGGAGTGGTGAACTTGTAGTTGACACCACATTCCTTCCACATAGCTGTCAAGTATCCTGACATGAAGTTGGTACCTCTGTCAGAAACTACCTCCTTAGGAAACCCCACTCTGGAGAATACTCCCAGCAGGGCCCTGGCCACAACAGGAGCTGTAGTGGTCCTAAGGGGAATTGCCTCTGGATACCTGGTGGCATGATCCACTACCACCAGTATAAATCTGTGCCCAGATGCAGTGGGAGGATCCATGGGACCCACTATGTCTATTCCCACTCTTTCAAAGGGGACCCCCACCACAGGTAGTGATATTAGGGGGGCCTTTGTTGTGCCACCTGATTTGCCACTGGCTTGGCAGGTCACACAGGAGCGACAAAACTCCTTTGTATCTTCATTCATGTGAGGCCAGTGAAAGTGAGGGACAAGCCTGTCCCAAGTCTTGTTCTGGCCTAAGTGTCCTGCTAAAGGAATATCATGGGCCAAGGTAAGAAGGAAGCCCCTAAATTGCAGAGGTATAACCAACCTCCTGGTGGCACCAGGCTTGGGGTCTCTAGCCTCTGAATAAAGGAGCCCTTCATCCCAATACACTTTATGGGTACCTTGAGCATTCCCAGCAGCCTCAGCAGCAGCCAGCTGTCTGAGGGGTTCAAGAGAGGGACAGGATAACTGAGCCTGCCTCAAGTCAGCCCTTGAAGGTCCCCCTGTCCCCAGAAACTCAACCTGATCAGGTTCAAGCTCTTCAGGGACAGTTCCTTCAGGGTTCTCTAGATCAGCTTCCTGGGAAGGTTGATCATCACTCTGAGGCAGGGGGGAAGGCACAGCCTTGACCCTCCTGTTCTTCTTCTTGGTAGGTGCTTGGTCCATTGTTCCAGGATCCAAGACCTGAGGTTCAGTGAGGCACTTTTTGGCCTGTGACCTGGTCACAGCAAGGACATGTGATGATATACCTAACATCTCTGCATGAGTCCTGTACTCCACTTCTGACCATAGAGAACTCTCTAGGTCATTGCCCAACAAACATTCTACTGGGAGGTCTGCACTAACCACAACCCTTTTGAGGCCAGTTACCCCTCCCCATGAGAAGTTAACAACTGCCACACTATGTGAAGTAGTGGCATTGCTGGCATTGGTCACCAGGTAATTCTCACCTGGTATGTACTGTCCAGGGTCCACAAAGCCTGGTGTCACCATAGTGACACTGGCACATGTGTCCCTGTAGGCTTGAGCCACTTTTTCGTTAATTAAAGGAGTCTGTCTGTACTTGCCCAGGTTACTGGGGCTCACAGTCAGGGACAAATCAATGTCCCCATCACAGATCAAGACTGCCTGTGTCAGGGTTCTGTCTAAGTCAGAATCTCCTTCAGTTCCCATAGTGATTCCCACTACACCCTTTGTCTGGGGACCAACACTGCTAACAGTAGTACTGGGAGCAGGTGCCTTAGGGGCAACAGTGTTGGGGGCTCCACCCTTCTTACAATCACTAGTCCAGTGAGTTGTATTCTTGCAATGATTGCACCAGGGTTTCTTTTGACCTTCTTTCTTCATTCCCTTGGATTGTTGTTGGGACCCACCCTCCTTAGCAGTAGTTTGGGGCCCTGTTGAAGACTTCTGGTCTTTAGATTTCTGAGCTCCACCCTTTTGGTCTGTTTTCTTCTGATCTCCCCCTTGGCCCTGGTTCTGGTTCTTTTGCTTAACCCTGGTTCTGACCCATTTGTCTGCCTTCTTTCCCAATTCTTGGGGAGAGGTCAGATCAGAGTCAACCAAGGGTTGATGCAGTTGCTGGTTTTGACAGTTATTTAAAATCTGTTCTCTCATCATCAAATTGTACAATCCTGTATAATCCGATACCTTACTTCCCAGCAACCAACCCTCCAAAGCCTTAGTGGCACATTCAATGTATTCAGACCAGTCCTGAGTCTGTGTCTTCTGGGTGTCTCTGAACATTAACCTGTACTGTTCAGTGGTTAAGCCTAACCCATCAACTAGGACACTCTTCAGGGCTCTGTAATTTCTGACATCCTTCTCCCTAACAGTGAGGAGTCTGTCTCTGCCTCTTCCTTCAAAGGAGAGCCAGAGGATTGCTGCCCACTGGTCTTCAGGAACCTGCTGCACTTTGCAGGCTCTCTCAAGAGCAGTCATCCATTTGTGGATGTCGTCCCCACTTTTGTAGGGGGGCACAACCTTGGACAGGTTCCTATTATCAAAGACCCTATCTTTGTCCTTAGGGACAATGCTGCCACCAGTGGGTATAGACCCACTCTCTCTAGGTTGCCTAGCCTTGTTCAGTTTCTCTTCCATCAGGGCTACTTCTAGCTCCTGCTTCCTGATCCTCAGCTGGGCTTCCTGCATTCTGGCCTCATGTTCCCTCCTCTGAGGGGTGGTCATCCTTCTCCTGGAGTGACCTTGAGAGCCTCTAGAGGCATGAGAAGCATTAGAGTCACCTGAGCGATTCCTTTGCCTCCCAAGCCCCTGGTTAAGTCCACTGGGGAGATCCAATGGGATGATCCCATTGTCAGTCCCCAATAGCCTTAGTTTAGCTGGGCCAAGTATAACACTTGGCACTGGGCTATTTCTCCCTTCATCCTCACTACTTTCTGTATCCTCACCACTTTCCTCCTCTGTAGTATGATTCTCATCTAAGGGATGGCTATTGGAAAGGGGTACTTCAGTAGCATCTTCAGAAGGGGGGCCTCCTGTTCCTCATCCTAAGGGGCCTAACTGGGAGGCTTTCCTGAGAGCTTTCTGATCTTCATCAGCCTGTAAAAGCTCCCTGAGTTCAGCAGAAGTAGGATTCTTGGGCTGTTTAAGGCCCCTGATATTTGCCAACTGCCTGAGCTCATTTTGATTAAGGGTAGCAAAGATGGATGGTGCCCTCTGGGGGTCACTCTCAACAGAGATGGGTACAGTGGACCCCTCTGCCCCAGCCATTGCTCTTAAGTGTGGGTGGATGTGTTGCAATCTACCTACACTTGGGTTTACTTACTAAACCTATCTAGTAGTTGTAGTCAGGGTGTGCTACTCCCTTTGCTCTACAACAACTAAGTTCAGTAGAACTTATGTATATCTAATCTTGTTTTATATGTACCTACAGGTACCTATGTGATCTTTCAATTGGTAACCAAGAGATTACAATGGTAAAACACAGCAAGCTCAAATCCAACCGCTGCTCACCAATGTGAGAAGTTGGCCTGGTATATGATGCTCACTAGTTAAAGTGATCACCTTGTACCATGCCAAGCAACCCTTATGGTGTGGTTGTAAGTCAACCTTTTCGGACTAGCTGCCCTAGTGGTAGCGTAGGCTAAGCAGTCTTTGAGGCTAAACTCGTGAAGCGTGTTAAGCCAGCTGTTTTACCAAATGTAACCCCCTTTTATACCAATGAAAGGACACCACACAGATATATATTCAAAATATATATGTATTTATTTCTCAAAGTAACCCCTAGTCTCTTTATGAGCACAGGAGCACAAATCGTCAAACAAGATTACAGTAGAATACACAGAAGTTGCACTTTATATGGATAGGCCCTGGTGGCCGCTCAAACCATATACTAAAATAGTGGTATAAGTACCACGAACAGAAAAGGGAAAAGGCCTAGGGCCTCTAGAATCGCTGGGCCTACAAGGAGCTAACTTCAGTTAGTGACCAGGAGGTCCACGGGTGGCGTGTGCAGAGCAAATAGTCACACGCGTGCTCCCATGGGTTTCAATGGGTGCGTAAAAAGTACAAAGTTACTGCAAAAAGGATCTTTCGGCTGGACTATGACCTTAAGATTGGAAACACAGACACTAGAGATGTTACTCTACACTTGGGCACTGGAGTGCCAGCTTTACCTCACCCACAGGAAGCGGGTGCATAGGTGTCGAAGTGCGTCGGATTTCTTCTATCGGGTCAATGGAGCCTGTGGACAAAGATGCTGCAGGCGGTCGGTCCGGAAGGGATGCGGTGGATCCAAGAGTGGATCGGAGTTGTAGAAGACCTGTAAGCAGAGGGGACAGTGTTCACAGTCACTAGCCAGTGACCAGCGTGGCACCAGGTGGGTACCAGGCAATGTCGGGTGCAAACAGGAAGAAAGGTGTAGCTTGTCTCTGCAGCCACGTGGTCCCTGGAGGTCGACGACGTCCAGGAGTCGGTTCACGAGCTGTCCCACGCAGGCTCTCGCTGTCGGCGGTGTCGGCGACTTGATCGAAGCAAACAAGCCTTGGCAAAAGCAATTGTTGTGGAGAACAAGATAAGCTGATGGTTCTGACCAGCAAGGTCAGAGGGACTGCTCCTTTGGAGGGGAGCAAGGGCCAGTCTGGAGCAACCAGACCAGCGGTGTATTTCTTGAAGTTCGTCGCCAAGATGGCCACTAGCCAGCGGGCCAGCAACCGGTTAGGCGCGTCGAGTGGCAAAATGCAGAAGGGCCCCACGCAGATCGTGGAGATGCTGGAGGGCTCACCTTTGGTGCAGATGCTGCTCGGGTGTTGGGCTTCTCAGATCCCAAAGCACAACTTGGAGGGAGCCTCGGTTGTTGCACTTGCAGCTTGTCGTGGTCGTTTCAAGATGGCTGGCTCCACGTGTCTCGTTGCCTCCACGGGTCTCCTCTTTTCAGGGACTGTGGATCGGGCGGTGAGAGGTCTGGAGGTCCAGGTCTTGTCAGTCTCTGGGCTCGGGCTCCGGCGGGAGGCGGCGGCACAGCAGACGTTGATTCGCTGGATGGTACTTGCGTTAGCAAGGTGGTCACTCCCTGACCACAGGGGAGATTTCCTTCAGTCTTCTGTGCAGCAGAATGTCGAAGTTCCCGTCTTCTTCTTAGTTTCAAGTTGATTCCAGGATGTCTGAAGTCTTAGGACACAGCTCCTACCTTTAAGCGGATTCTAGGGGCCGGACTACCTGCTAGGTCCCTCCCTATGGGTGGGACCAGGAAGGGGGGTGGTTACACCCCCAATCCTTTGTCCAGCTCGCCCCAGGCCCGGGACTGGTGTGCCCCAGGACCGGTTTGAACTGGCATATGCACCGAGGCTCCTTGTGAGCCTCAGGCATGTCTGGTGTCTTTCAAGCCTTACCTGACCAATACACAAAATCCTGTCTGGGGTGGTGCACGCACCTCCCCTGGCAGGAAACCCTTTGTCCACACCTCCCAAGCTGGAAGGACTCCCAGCAGCAGGAGGGCAGACTTGTGTCTGTGGTGGCAGCATCCATTTTGTGGAGCTGAGGCTATGTCTGATTTTACCCGGGTTTCAGGTACTGTACATGTCGTGTCCCTCTAGAAGGGTGGAATGCTAACCCCGTCGCCAGAATTGGCGAGGGGTTAGTATTCCAATTCGTATGACACCTTACTCGACATGTTTTGATAAAGCCAAACCAAAGATAGCATTTAACCGCGAGGTTCATAATGCACTTAAGAGTATATGGTATGACGATATCTGGAAACAGTAGAAGGAAGTTGTTCCGACCACTGCAGACAGGCTCAGCTCATCCCAGAGCACCATCTCATATGGAACCAAGCACTCTGCCTTCAGGATTGTTAAGGCCTGCCATAGGAGTGACTTATAGGTTACCAGGTGTCCCATTTAAGGTTAGGTATAGGTATACTACACCTAAGTAAGAGGTGGTTACACCAACTTATCCCAGCTGAGTGATCAGCCAGTTGTGTCAAATTTGTTAGGCCAAGCCTGGGGTGGCATAATACATGCTTCAGCCCCTGGCAGGCCTTAGATACACCAATGCCCTGGGTACCTAGTGTACACTGGTACAGGGGCTCACAGGGTGATCTACTTCCAATTGGTTATACACCTAGGGTGCATAGTGTCAATTTAGTTAGAGAGAACAGCAGGCTGGGGGTCTGATTGGCAGGCCCACAGCCTCAATATGTCAAAAACCAGTGAAGCAAAAAGCAAAAATTTGGGGTGACCATAGGATAGCAGACCCTACTCTCCTACACCCATATTTCAACAAATCTGCAGTATCCACTTCCAACACACATTTTGATACTCCGAGCAAAAAAAAAAAGCATGTATCTCAGTTTCAGAGGTTTGGGCACAGACTGGGCAACTCTTTATTCCACTTAGAATTAAAAACCATATTCGGTAAACGGCCTAGGCAAAACCTCACATATAGACTCCTTGTCAGAGGTGGAATAATAAAGTCTAGAAATACTTCAAACTGAGGGTACAGTTTTAAACTCTAAAAACTGAATAGTCAGACTGCCAGAAGACCCACTTAATATCTGCTTCTCGTAAACATTGCTCCAATAAATTGATTTTAGTCTTGGCATCTCTGACCTATGGATAGCACACGGGTTATCCCACCGCTTACTCAACCCATGCTTTCAAACCAGCTCGATACAAACTTAAACCAGGGGATTTAGGATGGACCTCTCGTGCCCAGTAGGTCGACAAGGCACTCCCGGTACACTGAAAGCTTGGGTGGTCAAGATTCATACCCAGTGGGTCAAGGGCTTCAGTTGCACCAGATACACAATCCGCTTTAAGCCTAAATCTAAAAAAGGGGCAAAAGAGGCATAGTTGCCAGGACTAAGAAAAGTGATCTAATAAATTAATGCTCAGCTATGGTAAGTCTCTGGGTGTCAGCATACCCCCCACAGTTCGGCACTGAAAAGTGCCACACTTTGAGCCTTTGCTTGATAAGCCTCAAGAGCAGGGGAAATAGGTCATGAATAGGAAAATCTATGAAACCGATAGCACTGGATCTGTAGGTCAATAGCAGGGAGCTTTTGATGACCTGGGAGTACCAAGATAAGTTGGCAGTCAGTCTGACTGCCCGGTAATCAAAGCTACAAACTCGCTCGTGAGGCATATTATCAACCTTTAAAACACAATCGCGATTTTCCCCAGATCCACAAATAATTAATTTGGTTTTATCAGCATTTAGCTCAATGCCTCACTGATGACAAAAGCTCACTAATTTATTCAGGAGCAACTGTAGACCCATATGGGTCTTCGAAATGAGCAGGGAATCGCACCAGAATAATAAAATGGGCACCTTCTTACCATTTAGAGAATCATTTTTACAGACCTGAAACACCTCGACCAGTCCATTTATATATAAAGTAAATAACATAGGAACAATGACACAGCCTTGTCGTACGCCATGGGCAATAGGAATGTGATTTTTCAACGCTATTGCCCCAGTGGACCTGGACGTAGGTCTCTTTGTGCAGCTTAACTAAAAGATTAATAAGAATTACAGGTACCCCCATTTTGGCTAGCACATTCTAAAGCCTCTCGCACGGTACCAAATCAAAAGCTGCTTGGAGGTCTACAAATGCAACATATAATCTTTGCCTCCCTATTGAAGCATACTTCCCGCAAAGAAGGGCAAATCTAAAAGCCTGGTCAGAAGTACTTGTTGTGGCACGAAAACCAGCCTGCAGGTGAGACCACATTTAATTCTGTTCCAACTAAGCAACTTAACAAGTATCTTCCTTGCGAAGATATTTTGTAGGTTGTCAATTAGGCTTTTAGGCCTATAATTCAAGGGGCTACTTGCATTACCCTTCTTGAAAATTGGAAAAATGTCTGCCCTGTTCCAGGCGTCTCCTTTTCAGAAAGTGAATGAGTTGCAATCTTTATCAGCAGTTGAGCACCTCACCTTTTTCCACTTTAATAGGGTAGTAATGAGAACTGACGGTTCTGACTTTCAGATTAACAAACTATTACTCTGTTTACTTCCTTTCCCAGTTCTTCCACAGCAGCAGAACATGTCCAATACTCACTCGGTATGAGAGGAGTCCTAAGCTTCTACCTAGAGAACAAAGAATGTGTTAAAACAAAGTATCTATTTGTTAGCTATAGCCAAATCAGGCAGGGTCTATCCAACAGTCTGTTGCTAGATAGATAGTAGCTTGTACCAAGTTCTGCTTCCAGTTAGCAAACAAACCTCTGCCAAGGAAGCCTAAGTCTTACTCTACCAGCGAAAAAAAAAGAGCTATGACAGCTTGGATTAGAAATATACCAGTTGCCACCATCAGCAAGGCAGCAACATGGAAACCGGTCAATACATGCACAAGACACTATTGTTTAGAGTCAGACATGCAGGCTGATGCTATAATTGGCCTGTGGAATAACTATATTTGTCAAACTAAATTATGTCACCTTTGGTGAATAAAAGTAGCTTGCTACTCCAAAATAATGTTTATGACTGTGCAGCGGAAAAGGTTACTTATTTGTAGTCCTAGTTCTGCATCATAAGAATCTTCAATGAAGTCATTAAATACCTACCTGGGTATGGTTTTGCATTGTAAAACGGGTATGAGAATTTTGTCTCTTTCACAGTAAAAAACAGAACTGCCTCTGTAAAGCAACTGCCAGTAGTGTGAATTATGAGTGGGGGAAACTCCTGGAGTCTTAAAGTGACACACCACTTTTTCTCACCTTTCAGTGGAAGCCTATCAGGCTGCATTTTATTTCTGCCTGTTCATTTATGTTCACCCATTTCTTACACATCAGATGCTGCAGTGCAGTCTTGAAACTTCTCATTAGGAGTTCATCAGCTGATTTCCAGGAAAAAATCTAGCCTCAGATAGGCTGCTACAGGGTGCTTCTCATTGAAACCCTTTGGGACATTTCAGGGGATAATATAAAAAGTACTCCGGGTTCCACATCACAGCAGGGAATTAGTCAAAGGTTTAAGACTTATTGAAGATTCCTATGATTCAGAACCAGGTCTACAAGTAAGTAACCTTTACTTCTAAAAATGAAAATACAAAGTTGAGTTTGAAAGTTAAAATCTGTTACTGTGTAGATAAAGCTCATTGTAAACCTCCTCTCCCTAGATTGTGATAGTTCCCACTTGTTGAATCTTCTTGAATCGTTCATGAGGAGGACTCTACTGGCACTTTGTTCAACTCGGGTAAAATCAAAAGAGGATCAAGATTCAGGATTCATTACTTGTGCAACATTCTATTTGCTTAGTAACTGGTTACCAAATGTATTTATTTTTGGCACTTTACTGTTCATTCAGGGACCGTTGTGTAAAACATACATTAATATGGTTCGCTGTAAAAGTCAATATTTGTGTTAGCTGCGCTAACACTGAGTGCCATGCGATAAGCAGCAAACAGTTCTCTGCTTAGGCTGTGTACTCTCTAAAATATACCAATCATGCCAGCTTACAGGTTATGCGCTCTTTATTTAACACAGATGCCAACAGCAGCAAACAGTGTTGTGTACTTCTCATTTTGGAAAACCACTTGTGTCTCACAGTGTAAGAAACACAGAGGTATGAGAATTCCATGGTCATAGACTGTACACTATAAGAATACTATAAAGGCACCAATAATACAGTCTACAGTGTTACACCTCATTGTAACTTTCACTTGTGTTGGGAATCCCTTCCCCCATGCGATGCTAAGCATCCAATGTTCTGGTGCCAGTATGCTATCATCTTAATGATCTATAAGGTTTAAAGTTAAGTGTTACCCTTATTTTTTTTTTAGTTCAAATAATTTTATTGAGAAGAATTTGAAGTGACCAAACACAATATGCAGTAAAAATTGTACATCTTTACATTCCAAGCTCATTACATACAGAATAAAGGAATCAGACTAATAATGAGAGAAAGAGACAGAAAAATGCAAAATAAATGAAATACATATGTCAACTAGGTACATAGTAGAAGCTTATGGAACTATTAGGGAATCTAGGGTGGTTTAAGAACCTCCTGTTGAGAGGGTTGTGGTAATGAACATTTTTTAGCACTAGTATCAATAAAGAGTGTGACAGGCGACCATAAATCAGCACGTTTGATTGCCATGTGAGGTGGGTATACAAAAGCAGTATCTAACCTGTGATTATGGCAAACAGTGTACCACCAAGCCCTCTAAGAAATCTTAGATGAATCTTTCCAGGTTACAGTATTTTGTTGAAAGGCAACCACCAATAATAAGTCTATAATCTTGACATTAAGAAGAGTATCATCCCAAATGGGCGAAATGCTACCTAAGAAGATGCGAGAGAAAGAAAAAGGAAACTTAGTGTCGTAAATTAATAATTTGAGACCATACTTGTTTGCAAAAGTGGTGTACCTGTGAGCAATTGAATAACATGTGAAAAAGGTCAGCATTGTGGGAAGAACATAATCAACATGTGTCTGGGATAGATGAGAAGCGCTTAGAGTGGCTGGTTGTTGTGGATCAATACGTTTTTATTATGCCAAATCGTTGAGTTTAAGAAGGATTTTTTAGAGTCATGAGTAAAGTGTGAAGGTATCTCAAGTAATTTAGAAGTGTGCTTTATTATGGGAGTAGAAATGGATTGTGGTTTGCGTGAAAAAGAAAGGTACTCACAGAATGAGTTAGGAGTTAGAAAGAGGCGTTCCACTAATGTCCAGAGAGGACGATCATCTGTAGAGTCAAGCAGCCATAAAGAGGCCTGACGCAATAGGAAAGCTTTCTGGTAAACATAAAAATCTGGAAAATTTACTCCACCTTCTGATTTAGGGCGAATTAATTTTAGCAAGGACATTCTATGTTTTTTGTTACCCCACAGAAAAGAGGATAAAATGGAGTTGACTTTAAGTAATTTAGTTGTAATTGGGACCGGAATGTTCGAAATGGTGTATAAAACTATGGGTGATAGCATCATCTTTATGGTGTCCAGGCAACCCCACCAAGATAAATAAAGAGGATGCCATCTAGCAGTCAAGTCTGAGATCTTTCCAACACACTTATTCATACATAAGGTTACTGTTTCTGAAATTGAAGATGTAAAGTGCAAACCTAGATATTTAATGTTATTCGGACTCCATTTGAAGTGGGAGGTTTGAAATTCTGAGCTAAAAGTAAATTTCGTTAAAGGCAATATTTCCACTTGTCATTGTTCAGCTTGTACCCAGAAATAGAAGAGTAGGCTCTCACCTCCGCTAAAAAGGCAGGAATTGATTCTTCTGGTTTGGATAAGAAGAGCAAAATGTCATCAGCGTAAGCCGCAAGTTTGATGTGAAAATTCGGTGTTTGAAAGCCACAGATGTTGGGGTTTTGGCGTAATTTGGAAAGAAACGGCTCAAGGGCTAAATTAAAGAGGAAAGGCGATAGAGGACAACCTTGACGCACTCCTCTACCTATATTAAAAAAAGGGGAGATTAAGCCGTTGGCACATATTGCTGCGCGCGGATTAGAGTAAAGTAGAGATAACAAATTTATAAAATTTGGACCAAATCCAAACCATTTTAAAGTATAACATAAATATTTCCATTCAACTCTATCAAAAGCCTTTTCGGCGTCTAGCGCTATTGTCGCTAAAGAATGATCAAGATGGGACGATTTGGATAGAATATCGAAAAAGAGTCGCGTATTATCAGTAATGACTCGACCCTTGACAAGGCCAGATTGTTCTTTCCCTAGTAAATTCGATAGATAGGAATCTCGGCGTATGGCTAAGGCTTTAGAATTTTTTTTATAGTCGATATTAACCAGTGAGATAGGTCTATAGTTTTTGCAGTATTTAGAATCCTTACCTTCCTTAGGGATAAGACAGATGTGGGCCTCTGAAAAGGAACCGGAGGAATTATTGGAAGAGATAAAAAAACTTATAAGTGAATGTAGCTTGGGAAGTAAAATCTTAGAAAAATGAGTATAAAACTCAACAGTAAAGCCATCCGGACCAGGGTCTTTGTCCTTTTTAAGATTTTGGAGAGCAATAAGTAGTTCCTGCTGGGAAAGACCAGACTCCAAAGGAGATAAGTCCGGAGGTGTCTGCTGAGGCCTTTGGATATCAGAGAACAATTGCGTTAATAAGTGATCCGTAGGTTGAGTTTCCGAGGAATTTAAGGATTTATAAAAAAGAGAAAATTCATTTAATATTTCGGCATCTTTAAACTTTAAGACTGAATGTTCGTCAAAGACAGAATCAGTGTTTAATTTGTTTTGGCGAATCTTTAAATAGTTGGCTAATATTTTCCCTGCTTTATTTTTACCCACGTAGAATTTTGCGCTGGATTTTAGCAAGTAAGGCGAAGCATCTTCCGTTGCCTTTTTATTAAATTCCAATTTAGCTTTAATAAGGGTTTTTAAGCAATCCTCCGAATGAGATGTGTTATATGAATGTTCAAGTGCCTTAATATGCCGGAGGAGATCTGTTGTAGTCTTACGTGTACATTTTTGTTTCTTTGCCACAAAATTGATAAAGAAGTCTCTTGCTGATGCCTTAAATGCATCCCAAATAGTTGCAAGTGATAAAGATTCTGTATGATTCCTCTCAAAGTAATCAGTAAAAAAAGAAGTAAATGACGCTGAGAATTTGGGGTCTAAGAGGAGAGCGTTATTAAAACGCCATCTTCTAGGAGCATTGTTCCTGGGCAATATATCAAAACCTATGGAGATGGGAGCATGGTCTGACAATAGAATGGGACCAATATCTGCAAATATGAGGGATTGTGAGATATTAGGGGAGACAAATAATCGATTCTGGATTGGGTATGATGTGTTGAGGAATAAAAGGAGTATTCCCTGGTGATTGGATTACAAAGGCACCAAGCATCAAGTAATTTGTGTTGAGATATAGTGTGAGTGAATGATTTGTGTATCTTATTGGGGATAAAAGGCACTTTTGAATTCCTGTCTACAAAGGGATCTAATACTTGATTACAATCCCCAGCCATAATAAAATTCTCCTCAATGCAATTAGATATGCGTGTGGACAAGGCAGGCCAAAAGGAGGTATCCCCACCTGTAGGTGCATAAACATTAAGGAGAGAAACTGGAACACCTTGTAGCAATAATTTAATCTTCAGCATCGGTTTCTTGCGACAATAATGTGACTGGAAGAGATTTGCGACATAATATTGCAACTCCATTTCGTTTACCATCCCCGGAAGAAAAATAAACCTCACCCACCCAACCCCTTTTTAATTTCATAGACTCATTTTCCGTAACATGCGTTTCTTGTAAAAAGACAATGTCAGCATTTATCTTAGCTAAATGTGTTAAAACTCTCTGCCTCTTAATAGGAGAATTTAATCCCCTAATGTAGTCCCATTGCCAAAAACACATTATTAGTATTTAATAATGCTTCCAGTATTGTCCTATGAAACAGCAAGCCTTGCTACCGTAAAAATAGCTTTGAGGGGCTAATCACTGTAAGGAAATGCTTGACACTAAACTTTTACATGTCCTAATTTTAAATGCTATGCACCCTGCCTTATGGGAAACAAGGCCTACTTAGGGGTGGCTTATAAATATTTAAAAGGAAGGTTTGGTTAAGGTCTGTTAAAAGGGGTTATTAGGACAGGTCCAATTTGCAGTTAAAACCAGTGGAGCCAGGGTACTGATGGCAGGCCTACAGTCATGTTTACATTGTTGCTGTAGTGGCTGGCACAATGGGCTCTGCAGTCCACTTGTGACAATTAACATACAGGCCCTGGGCACACCTTGGTACTGTATAAAAGGGACTAACATGTAATATATGCCACCAATTTTAATATGTTGAAAGGAGGAGCATAAGCATATTAGCACGGGTTAGCAGGGGTAAAAGGCCGTTTCATAGCCAGCGAAAATAAGGTTCAGCAAAAAGGCAAACAAAAATTAGAATGATCCTGCAGAAAGGTCAAATTTCCAACGGTTTAAATGGGCACTTGCAGGTCCCAGAAGATCCTTACCACCTGCGCAGTCGCCCAGGGTTCCATTCTATCCTCTTTCACCTTCAACGTCTACATGGAGCGGCACAGCATAAAAATTCACCAATACGCAGATGATGCACAAGTCTGCTTGGAAGTATCCTCTGCTTCACCCCTTGATGTCCAGCTCCTACCTAAAGCTCAACCCCGCCAAGACCGAAATCCTGTTATTTGCCAAGAACAAGAAACGGTATAAAGCTCAAAGACCTGGACCTTGACTGCTTCAAACTGCAATTTTCACTCAATGCCTAGTCATTTGGATTCACCCTGGGTACCAGCCTCATCCTCCAGAAACACATTGCCAAAAAAGCAAAAAAATAACAGCCTATTACCAGCTCTCTCTTCTAAAGAAAGTGAAACCATTTCTTCCAGAAAGCTACTTTCATATTGCTCTTCAAACACTCTTACTCTTGCATCTAGATTGTGGTAATGTCCTGCTCCATGAACTTTCAGACTTCACACTTTAGGAGTGCCCAAAAATATATATGGAAGTTTCCACTTGACCTTCAGAAATGGCTCTTAGTGCCTGACAACTCAACCATCAACTCATACTATGAACAATACCGTTTAATAGAATTAATGTAATTGAATTTTAATTCATAATCATTTTTATCTTAACTTGTATTCTAAATTCCTTTTTTATTTTTTTGTCCAAAGAGATGTTGGTACATAGTTTTGCAATTTTATCAAAAAATACTGCACATATAAATAAATGACAGTGTATTATACAATAAAATGTACACAAATGTCAAACAAATTTGACATTTGACCCCATATCAACTCTTATTCTCTACTTCATACATCATACGTACATATTCATACTATACTCTTACATTCATGCCGCAGCCTTCCTGTGCCAACATAATTATGAGCTGGGCATTATTAGCTGGGCAACAATGCTTGCACACTACTAGCAGACAAATAAGTTACTAGCCTTCGATAATGCCTTATCTAGTAGAGACTCTAACTAGCTGCAGATTCCTTACCAGTTCTCTCATACTCCCTGCTCTGTGAGCTGATTAAAGTGTAAGGATCATACTTCTAAGGGCCTTAACATTTTACACCAGTTGTCTGTCTTTATCGTGGTTCTGGGCTCCTGGTGTGAAAAATCATGAAGTAAGTGACGTCCGCGCGCTACAATGGCGCCTATATAGGTACGTGCATATAATTTCTAGCCCGAACGACAACACTTTCCAACTTGTAGAGGTAATGCAGATAGAAAGAGTAGTGGGATTATTTGTGCCCCTTGGGTTAATTGTGCCTTTAATGGAGATCACTGTTCGTATTAATTGGTGTGAGGGATCATATCTATAATGTCTGTCTGCTTTAAGGAATTCTTCCATTAGTGTGTCTTTTTCTTTTTGTCTTCATTTCTTAATGTTAAATATTATTCTCTCTTAGGGGATCTCTATTGGCAGTTATGAGCATCGAAGAGTCCCCCTCACCCCTCCATGAGCGGAAATCCAGGATACATTTTCCTTAGAATATCTTCTTGAGTTTGTTTGCTTTTCTTCAGGATGGCATATAGAAACACTTAAGAACATATTATGCAGCCTATAAGAACAGGCAACAGTGGTGAAATTCTTCAGATTGTACTTACAAAATAGTCAAAATAACCATAAATATGTATAATTTAAACTCATTTTATAATAAAGCTTAGATCTCTTTCACAAACCCTTTTTGTAAAAGTAGAAGGATGGCAGGACAGTGTATCCCTATAGGCTGCTATTATGCTATTTTTAAAACATTGTATGTGCATTTAAGGATCCAGAGACCACCAGTATTCCATCATGCCTAGCAGCTGGCTGTTGCCTCAGTTTTTTTTCCGGCTCCTGGTGACAGGATCTTGGAGCACTGAGCTCTGCCTTTTATGCTTTTTGTCTCCAAAATTCCCCAGTGAAATTTTGTGACAACTTTATTGGATGATTTTTTCATCTCTCCCTTAAACTTTCTGTCAAAATGCCATTTTTGTTCGACAAGTTTCCTGCCTGAGAAGGCCAGATCAGACCCTCATGACGTCTGCATTCTCTGCCTTTCAGCAAGCCATGTTCCTCCTAAATGCCAGCACTGCAGGACGTTTTCAAGGTGCACCCTGAGGGAAAGGGAGAAAAATGTGCCTGCATGGTACTGAGGAAAGACGTAGACAGCAGGCACAGTCTAAAGGTGGGACTTCAGAGCGAGGACAGGGTCAGTCCTCTTCCAGGTCTCTGCCACCTACCTCTGAAGGACAAAGAAGGTCCAAAAAGAGGGTTCCAGACCAAAAACGACATAGTTCACGTATCGCAGTTGAGGCAAGGCATGGCACTAGCTTGTTCGCTATCAAGCGCTGAATCGACATTGAAACAGGGTCGGTAGACGAAGAAAGATACATCGTTGACGCACAGAATTAGATCGACATCAAAGAGTGTGTCACCGTAAAGGCGTATAGACCTGTCGACGTCCAGGAGTGGATCAGCATCAAAGGAGGTCAATGTCGAGAAGCATATTGACATCAAAACATTAAAGGAGGTTGAGAAGCACATCGACGTTGAGGACTTCACAACAGGGGAAAAGGAAACACATTTATTCATCTCCAGACTCTGAATACTCGAGGGTATACTCTCCTTCATCAATAGTATTAACGGACTCTCCTTCTCCTCCACTACCACATTCAGTGCCCCCTCCACCGGCACAAGTTCCTCTGCCTGTGGCAGCTCCTCTCCGAAGTTCCAGATCAGGTTCAAGAATGCTTCATCATTCACGCCATCACAGACGCCACAGATCCTGGCGTTCGTCATGCAGTCCATCTTCAAGGCACTCTCACCATCATAGGTCTCGATCCAGATCACCCACAAGATCTAGAAATAGCTCCCGATTTACTTCATCCACTTCCACAGGAAGATACTCGCTGACATTATCAGACTCCCCACCACCTCGGATCTCTTCGGTGAATGACATTGCTACCTTCCAGGAGGTCCTGGTAGGAGAATTGGGAATTTCAATATACAGATTTTGGTGTCGACACCTTCTACATCAGCTATATTCGAGACGCTTCACCACCAGTCAGCATCAAGACCACTCCTTCCTTCGGAGCCAGGCCTCTTAGAGCCAACAATGGAATTGTTTTGACTCCAGCCTCAGCTAAATCTGCTCCATCGAAGCGACAGAAAAAACATAGACCTTCTGAGCAGGATCCTCTCTTTCTCCCCTCTGCCACAACTCCAGACTCAGTAGTCATATTAGCGGCCAAGAAACACTATGATACTACTCCTGCTTCTTCCATGCCACCTGATAAAGAGAGTAGTTGGACTCTGTAGGCCGCAAAGTATGTAGCACAGCTGCAACCACCATAAAGCCAGCCAGTGTAGCTGCCTTTTTGGGAAGGTATGATAGAGCATTGTGGTACTCTATACAAAAGATTGCCGATCTTCCCAGTGACAAAAGGGAAGACTTCCTAGAGATAGTCAATGAGGGCTTAATGGTCTCCAATCAGGTCATCAGTGCCTCAGCTGATTTCTCCTTGTTGGCGGCACACGAATAGTATCACGGCGTGACCTTGCATAGAGATTCTTGGTTCCGTCTTACAACTCTCAAACTGGAGTCTTAACAAAGGATCCTTAATCTCCCATTTTCAGCTTCCACCCTCTTCAGCAGCCACACTGATGACGAGATGGCTCGAATGAAATCCGAAATGGAGACCCTTAAGGTGGTTGGCCGAGAAAGGGCAAAAGAACAAAGAAAGTCTTTCAAGACCTACCAGTGCCGTTTTTCCCCCAAGAGGGTTCAAACCCCTCCCTGGTATCAAGGTCGCCAGCAACCTCAACAGCAACAACCTTACTAACAAAAGCAGTGAAGTCAGCCTAGAGGAAGATCCACTCAACAGCATGCTCAAGGGGGTGAACATGGTTAAAACCCATGAATCTTTTCTCCCCTGCCCCCCATCCCCCCCCAGGAGGGGGTAGCATTTCTCATTTCCTAGTAGTGTGGCAAAAAATCACAAAAGACGCCTCCGTATTGAATATTGTTTGAAATGGGTATTGTCTCAGATTCACAAGTCCTCTACCGATCATATCACCAAAACTATCATATGCAAAGGCTACAATCAGGAGCCAACATCGTGCTGCTGAAGCATGCGGTTGAGGCTGTTCCTTACAAATAACGAGAAACATTTATTCCATATATTTTCTGGTAAAGTAGATAGACCAGAATGAATTCAGACCCATTCTCGGCTTGAAATTGGCCAACAAATGGATTAGTCGAGAAAAGTTTTGGATTCTGAAATTGCATGAGATCTATCCTCAATTAAACCAGGGAGATTGGCTCTGCTCTATAAACCTTAAAATTGCATATTTTCATGTACCAATTGCCAAGAAGCATTGCATGTTCTTGAGGTTCGTCGTTGGGCAGGATCATTATCAGTACCAAGTACTTGCATTTGGCCTCAAGTCAGCACCCAGAACTTTCTTGAAGTGCATGGCAGTAGTAGCTGCCCACCTCAGGAAACATCAAATCTTCCTCTACCCCTACCTAGACGATTGGCTAATAAGGCGTCCACTTCTCATAAAGCCCGGCTTCATTACAACTGGACATGAGAGATCCTTCAACGGTTAGGGCTTCATATCAACCACAACAAGTCAACTTCTGCTCCTGTTCAGACTCTGCATTATTTGAGGGCTTCCATCGATACCATTCAGGCAAGAGCGTTTCCTTCGGAGGAGAGATTGTTATTGATTTTGTCTGAAGTGTCACTCTCTCATGAAAGTCTCTCATCCCACAGAGAGATCAGTGTCCTCTCTCCTCGGGTCAATTGCCTTGTACATCTTCCTTTCTCCGAATGCCCGGCTCCACATGCGTCCTCTTCATGAATGTCTCGAGGATCAGTGGGAGCAGCTGACAGGCAACTGGCTCATCCTCCCCCCCAACATGCAAAACAACCTCTGACATGGTGGCACTCTCCAACCAACCTGCTTCAAGGAATGCCATTTCATCATAGGTTCCCTCTCAGACTATAGTGACAGATGCATCACTACTAGGGAGCCCACAAGGATCATCTCCAAATTGAAAGGCATGTGGTCTCTGAGAGAGATGACCTATCACATGAATCTCCTCGAGCTGCAGGCAGTCTTACCTAATGCTAAAAGCCTTTCCCCCGTCATTCAAGATCCAGTCCCTGCTTGTTCATCCGGACAATACGACTACTGTGTTCTACAAGAAGGGGGGGAACGAGGTCCAGACCCTTATCCCACGAGGCCCATACTATTTGGAAATGACAGACAGCCAGAAACGGATCACGGCGACTCACCTCCTATGTGAGCGAAATGTTCAGGCAGATGCCCTCAGCAGAGTTTTGCAAGGAAACCACAAATGGGTCCTTCACAACCACGTCATGCAAAACCTCTTCAGGCTGTGGGGTGCTTCACATATCGACTTGTTCGCCACCGCAGTAAACAAAAAATGCAGAGGCTTCGCCTCAAGATAGTTCCAGCTAGGGTCTCTTGAGAATGCCTGACTGGATCGACTGGTCTGGCAATTTTCTTTATACCTTTACACGTGTCCCCCTGATCCTTTCCTCATCGAACTGTCCTACTCTAGAGCCAGAATGATCTTTAAAGCCCTGGAGTGGCCACGTCAATAGTGGTTCACAGACCTTCTTCACCAGTCAGAGCGTCCACATGTAATGCTGCAATGCAGACCAGATCTTGTAACGAAATTCGGAGCCCGGATGGTTCACCCCATCTCTCCTCCTTGAATTGGCAGCATGGCTCTTGAGCTTGTTCAGTATGGACACTTGAATCTGCCACAAGACTGTATGAACATCCTCAAGGAGGCTAAGCGGCGTCAACTCGTTAAGCATATGCAGCTTCTGGTCTGCGTTTTGGTTTATTTATTCTTTTGGGATTTTCAGCAGTTTTTTTCTTGGTTTCATGTAGTAAGTGTTGTTAGTATCTGTGTGTATCCTTACGGGTGGGTATTACTTTCTGTGCTCCAATTTTGTCATTTTAATTAAAGAGTGATGTGCAGAAGGGGCCCATTAGATTTGAAGACAACACAGGGCAGTGCATTTGCTTGTATTTCTTTTCACTGTGTTCAGGGTCTTATGTTGCGGTGCACAGTTCAAAACGTTCCTTCTCAGTCCATGACGACATAATTTCCCGGGCTTTAACTTGCCCCAGCAGATACCTTTACACCTTCCGCATGCACACCAAGTCATCAAATTGAATCTCTGCCTTAACATTGATTTTATCTTAGTTGTAATGCCTGGGGTTCTGCTGGTCACTTGGAGCGCTGCCTCGATGGGTCAGACCTCTTGTTCGCGGGCGATTCTGGTTTCTAGCTTGCCCTTGCTCATCAGCCTGGTCTCTGTACCATCTCAAGTGTGGGAGGTCAGCCCAATCTGATTGAGCTCCTCAGGTCGGTGTTCTTGTGTGTTCCTGGGCTTCATTTATGTGCCTACCTTCTGCTTAGAGAGTCTCTCCTCCAATCTTCTGTTGCTTTAGTGGTGCTGCATTCCCGGTTTACTGGAACTAATTTGAAGGGCTCCATCAAAGAAGGCTCAGTATGGGGCGTCTGCTCTGAACAGTACCATAGCCACCCCCCTAACTTATTCTTTTAGCACTAATATTAGTAATCATGTTTAAAACATGCGCATCTCTACTTACTGAACCCTTGGGCTGATGATATATGTTCTTATTACTGATAATAGCACAGAGTTGTTCCTAACTCAAATGTTTTCTTTGTTACATGTATTTTCTCTTTGGTTTTCAGTGGAAGGAACAACTAAAAGAGCAAAAGTTGCATGCAATGCTTATATGGTCCCTGTGGGACATCGGATGGTGGTGATGAACCAAATCTATCGACAGACACTGGCAAAGAGCTCAGAGATGCTTGTTGGCGCTCATGTGAAGATTCACAGATGCAATGAGTCTTTCATATACCTCCTCTCTCCGTTAAGGTAAGTTCATCTCTCGCTTACCTCATTCTCTATTTTGGAGTGCACACATTCTGTAAGAGAAGTAACTCGATCACAGCTGGATTCTTTGTTTACCATAAAAGCAAAGTAAAATATTCCATGCCACTTTGTTCCTTTGTTTCATAGAATATATTATTTGATGATGGTGAGTTCATGTCATGGAAACTGGCAATCTTCCTAGCCTTTGAAGATTAACACGAAATGTTATTCTCTCCCCTTAACCCGAAGACACTTAGACCTGACATTTTGCCTGGAACATCCTGTTTTGTCACCAGCAAATCATGATTATGCGCGATGTGCCCTGGAGCGACGCAGCAAGTGTGCCCTTGTAGAAGGCAGAGGACTATTGTTCCTGTCCTGGATATAGCCCAGAAAGCGATGGTACAGCATACTGTGTTTTAAAATTAACATTGCGGTCAGACCTTTTTATCTGTGTCTCTGAGATTTAGCCTACAAGCCCCACATGTGTAAAGGTTCACTGATATGTGAATGCCCAGAGCATCACTCAGACATCCTGTGTGTATGTCGAATATGTGTCCATTTTTTGAGTGCATTTTTCACAGGTGCAGCACTAGGACCCCGAGAGTAAATCCGTACTGAAGACAGTCGGGTCCATTTTTGAAAGCCCTGGTTTGGCACATCACAAGACTGACGCTGTGGACAGCTTCCCCAGACAGTGACATTGTATTGTCTGCATTCCTGTGACTGAAGTGAGGAGGATAGAGACTACCTTTAGAGATTACTTAAAGCGAAAATTTACACAAAGTCAAATATGATGGCCTAAGTCTGTATCTTATGTTCTGAAAGTAGAAAAGGTCAGTTCTGCTCTTTATATGTCATGAAAACCAATAAAATTGTAAAAAAAAAAAAAACTAAATTCCTTAAAGACATTTGCTAGGAACTGAGTGCTAATTAGTTCTTCCGAATCGCTGTCATTTGGTTTATGGTGGGGGGGGGAGGCAGGACAGGCGTTTGTTGTGCAGGACGAAGATGTTTCTAGGTCAGGCCGCCCTTTTTCTGTCCCCGATTAATGCTACGGAAACACTGATGACAGCTAGGGCCAATAAAACTCACACTTTATCGTATCCATGTTGCCATAGCTCCAGTTTGAAGACTGTTCAGTGCTACCTATTGTGAAAAGCTTAACATCTCTCCTAAACTCCGTGTTGTTCTCTGTCGCCTGGGTGCTTCTCACTGCCTCCTCCATGTTGAGTTTGTCCTCCTGTACTTCCCCCACCATTGTTTCTTGCTTGTGTGATTCTCCCCTACCTGCTTCACGTTGCTGTCGTTCGTCTGTTTGCCCCTCCAGCACTCCATATTGTTCTCTGTGTTGTCTGCTTTTACCCCACCCAAGCCCTCTGTGTTGCTTTCCCCACCCGCACTCCCTTGTGTTGCTTCAGCCCCACCCACACCTCTGTGTTGCTTCCTTTCCCCCAGTGTTGCTTCCTCTCCCCAGTGAATGTTGCTTCCTTCCCCCAGTGTTGCTTCCTTCCCCCAGTGTTGCTTCCTTCCTCCATTTTGTTTTCCCCCAGCCTCCTTAAAAGAAAGCTCTTTCTTAGTTTTTTTTTAGTTCTCGCCTGAGCTAGCGCAAGCGCTGCTTGACATTTAGTAAGTGGGTTTTGAAAGTGCTACCCAAGGCTTTTGCTGGCCTCAAGCTTGCAGTTACACACGTGTGCACGGCACCCGCGTGAGTCCCTGTCAGCTGATTGATTCATGTCACTTCCCCACGAGCTCCCGTGGCTGCACATATCCCCACTGCCTTCAGTGAGATGACGTTATGGCCAGCACTGCCGGTACTGTTCTCTGTTTTCACTCCCTGTTGCTCTATCTCTGCCTCCTGCCTTGTCTCCCACACCAAGGGCCTCGTTACTGGAGCATGAAAGCGGGGCTGGACCGAGCCACCCTTTTCCCGGCTGGCACCTCACCTGCCCCCCTTACGCGCCCACCCACCCTCACTTGCGTCGCCCCCACAGGGCAATTTTTAAAAAAAAACAATAATCATCAATCCATACAGCCGGCGCCTCTGGTGCTATCCTCAGGCCAAAGATTATGCCCCCCATAACAAAAAAACATTAGCATAGCCAATAGGTCTCGCCTTTGGGACCTTTATAAGTTTTTAGCCATGCAACAGTTGATAATATTGCGCAAAGGATATTGTGCTGCATAACTAAATACTTCTAAGGTCCCAAAAGCGAGACCTATTGGCTATGCCAATGCTTGTTCTCTTTAGTTACCTAGAGGTGTGGTGCAGCAGCCGGGGCGGCTAACTCTGGAACACAGGGGCTCACAGTTCGATCCCCGGGGCCGGCAGCAGGTCAGCCCAGCACCTTGTGACTCTGGGCAATTGCTCGCTTAATCTTCCCGACGGCCCCAGCGCTAGGACACCTCTCCGGAGGTAGCTGTGCGCTTTACAAATGCTGGTATTTCAACTCAGATTGATAACTGCAAAGAAAAAAGAAGCGGCTGTGTTAAAGGCTTTTTTTAAAATTCTTTAGCAGTCAGTGGTGCTGTGCCTCATTACAGAAAACCATTGGCAGGGCCATTAGGTCCCAAATGTGAGATCTATTGGCTTTTGCAATATTTGTTACATTTTTGTAATCTTTTACAATAGCACTTAGAGACAAACTTCAAATCTCTGAATGTCTACGTCCATAACCTACTATGCTTAAATTGCCACTTAGTGTTACCATATCAAAATCCGTAGGGGGGAGAAAGAAGGATTCACGATCCATTCAGCTTCCTTATTCGTATTCAAAATATCAAGAGTGGGGAATGGATCACTTGACCTGAGTAACCAGGGTTTTACAATTTTCGTGTGGTATGCCGATAAAAAACCCTCATTCACGTATGCATGTCGGAAAGGCGGTATATCTTGATTCTCCGCCCTATTAAGAACGTAACAGCATCATCATAGGGTTAGTTTTTGTGCTTCCTCCACCTGGAGGTTGAACCACTGGTTATTGCAGTAGTGATCAGAGAAGGGTGATGGTGTTGGGTGAGGTGAATAGAAGTGATATTAAAACATCCAGATTCGTATGTTTTAATCAAACTGGATTCAAGATATTTAAAAACTCTTGTTGTGCACCGGAAGACTTGTTAATGGTCTAGTGCACTGCGGATGTCCATAAAAAAGGTCGACATGTTTCAGCCCTTGCAGTTGCCCTTGTGGGTCAGGTGGGCTTTCTTCAGGACCTAAAAAGTGAGGGGGGAGGCTGTATCCTATTACGGTCTCCTGGAATCTGGGTGCAATGACCCGATTGTCAAAATGGTCAAATAGTCAATTGAAATGGGTAATTTTAGAGACCCTGGAAACTAAAAATCACAATGCTGAATAGATACTTTTCGAGTAAGAGCAGAGATGGGTTCACCGTCTCAGAACCAATGTACAAGGCCTGAATGATAATATACCTTGGTTAAGCATAATACGCTAACTCTCTCCTACCTCATATAGTTAAATTACTTGTACAACAGTGGCAGGAAAATAGAACATGTAAAACATCTCCAAAGAATTCTTTTTTCATAACCCATTGAAAAATAAGGGTTAATTTGCCTAATCATGATGATCATGTCTGTTTAAGAATTGCCATTTTTTAGTTGCTTCACTATTTATTTCTTCTAATTAGAGACAGCACACTGAATGAGAAGTATATGACGCTCTTCTTCTCTCCTTCACGAATACAGGTACTATTTGACCATTCTGACAATCCGGTCATTGCACCCAGATTCTAGGAGACCTTAACAGGATACGGCCTCCCCCTCACTTTTTAGGTCCTGAAGAAAACCCACCTGACCCACAAGGGCAACTGCAAGGGCTGAAACATGTCGACCTTTTTTATGGACATCCGCAGTGCACTAGACCATTAACAAGTCTTCTGGTGCACGACAAGAATTTTTAAATATCTCAAATCCAGTTTGATTTAAACATACGAATCTGGATGTACGAGTTTTTAATATCACTTCTATTCACCTCACCTCACCCAACACCATCACCCTTCTCTGATCACTACTGCAATAGCCAGTGGTTCAACCTCCAGGTGGAGGAAGCACAAAAACTAACCTTATGATGATGCGGTCACGTTCTTAATAGTAGGGTGGAGAATCAAGATATACCGCCTTTCCGACTTGCGTACATGAATGAGGGTTTTTTATCGGTATACCACACGAAAATTGTAAAACCCGGGTTACTTAGTGTTACCTGCATGTTTGCATTTGTGCCCTTCTCTAGTGCTTTATGTTTGCTTGCTGTTGGCGTATGAAAATATCCTAATTGCTGAATTTAAATGTTTTTATGCCTTCTCACTAAGAAAAAACTCTCTTGATTGGATCAAAGGGTTATTGAACGGCTATACTGAATATATTAGGCTTTGT